>NC_092053.1:132419686-132730490 GCF_003086295.3 Arachis hypogaea | reverse complement strand
CAATAATTTTATAGGGACAATTAATTATATATTACTGCATCATAAAAAATACTGTTTATTTAATCAAAATTAAATTATTATTCAAAATTTTCAACAAGAAATTTCCTTCTCGTACCTTTTCGTTTAAAAAATAAAAAAGTGAAAAAAAAAGTGAAAAAAAAAGAATGAGAAAGGAATGAAAAGAAAAAGACAAAGAGAAAAGTGGAAAAAAGAGAGAGAAAGAGAACGAGACAACAAAGCCAACAAGGATAACGAACCTGCACTCCCACTCATTTTCACTCACTCCATTCTTCTTCTTCTTCTTCTTCTTCTTCTTCTTCTAATAATCCCCATGGCTATGGATTCCAATTCTATTCCTCTCTTCTTCTCCACCATTTTTCTAATCTTATTCTCTTTCTCTCTCTCTATTTCTGTCCCTAATTTTATACAAAATAGAAGAGATTAAGAAACAGTTTCTATTCAGTGAAAAGCGACCAGCTTTGGGTACCCTTTTGATCGAATTGATGGACAGAATGACCCTCTGATTCTATTTCGATTCCGTTTCTGTCTCTGTTGAGGATCCAATTGAGGTTTCGTTGGTTAACTGTGATCACTATGGACAAATACGAGGCTGTGAAGGATTTGGGAGCTGGGAATTTCGGTGTTGCCAGGCTCATGAGGAACAAGGTCACAAAGGAGCTCGTCGCAATGAAATACATCGAGCGTGGCCGCAAGGTTCTCACTTTTTCCCCCCTTTTTTATTCAATCAGTTCTTCTAAATTGTTAGATCTTTTGATCCATCATGGTTTAGTTTTGTAATTCAATCATTATCTAACTTTTGTTGTTGTTATTATTATTATTAAGCATTAAGAGGTAGGTATCTATCTGTGTTACTGATTTGAATACAATTTATCATAGTGAAAGGATTATTGTTTTATTTGAAATTAATTATTAATTTTGATTTCAGATTGATGAGAACGTGGCTAGAGAGATTATCAACCACAGGTCCCTTAGGCACCCCAATATAATTCGTTTCAAGGAGGTAAAGAATTTCACTTGTTTTCAACTCTGATGGATAACTTCTATTTTGTTGAGTAATTAATAGTAATACACTATGCATAACAAATATTGATATCTTGGTTTCAATGGTGTTTTGATTTTGCAGGTGGTGTTGACTCCGACGCATCTAGCTATAGTAATGGAGTATGCTGCCGGAGGAGAACTCTTCGAGAGGATATGCAGTGCTGGCAGGTTCAGTGAAGACGAGGTTACCCTGTGTCTTATGATTTTCTGTTTATTTTGCTGCCTTATTCTTGTTGTCATGTCTAACTTTCTTCCGGTGATTGTTTCAGGCTAGATATTTCTTTCAGCAGCTGATCTCTGGTGTCCATTTCTGTCATAATATGGTATTTCGAAAATCGCGGGCTTGCGGCATTTCCCTTATTTAGAAATTAGCAAATTGGGAAGCGAGGGCTAAAGATTTTAATTTTCTTTTTCACTTTGCAGCAAATATGCCACAGAGATTTGGGAATTATTGGAGAATTGCCTGGTGTCTCTAGGTCTTCATTGGATGAATTTCACTCCATATTTAAGTTTATATTTTATATGGAGGGGTGGAGGGTGAATTTGTCCCTTAACTTATTCATTCATATATTATTTCTTTTTTTGTGACCATTAGTTTAAAATATGGATATGATTGTGATCTACAATGTTTCTCTTTAAAGTTGTTTTAGTTGGCTGATGTGGTCATTGTGGAGTGACTCTTTATGTCATGTTGGTTGGAGCATATCATTCGAGACCAGGATGACCCGAGGAATTTCAGAAAACAATTCAGGTTTGTTTCCTGCCCTGTGATAACAACTTTAGGTGTTTCTTTGATATTTTTCACATTATTCTTATCGCTATCTTCTACTCTATTTGCAGCGTATATGAGTGTTCAATACAAAATCCCTGATTATGTTCACATATCTCAGGATTGTAGACAAACTTCTCGCTCGTATATTGTTGCAAATCATGAGGGTATGCAGTAACTTTTACCAACTAAACTTTTTTCATGCTATTGCAATTTAGATTGTCACCTTGTGGATTAGACTTTGTTGTTGTGATGTTGATGTTGTTGTGTATCTTGTCTCTTCTATCATCTAGAATATGCATTTATTTTTGATAGACAGGTTTTCAAACTATATATAAATATTTGAAAGTATGACACTTATGTTAGTCTTGTTCTGAAATTTGATATCCAGAACTGATTAATTTGTACGCTCAAATGAAGAACATATAATAGCTAGATGTGATTTTATCAACAAGAAAACAAGATACTCTTGAATTAACAACTACATTTGGAATTAGCTTGTTTATCTTTAGCTAACTGCAGATAATATTGTTTCCAGAGAATCACACTAAAGGAAATAAGAACCACCATGGTTTTAAAAAATCTTCCAAGAGAGCTAACTGAACGCTCAAGCTATCTATTACCAGAGAGAATCAACTTTCATGTTCAGATGTGGAGAGATAATGAAATTGTGGGAGAGCGAGAAACCTGCCTCCAGTATCTAGGCCTGTCAAAGGTTTGGCTGGGAAGCGAAGATGACGAAGGAGCAGAAGAAGTAGAAGAAGTAGAGGAAGAGTGGAGGAGAAGAGGAAGAAGATGAGTATGATAAGAGGTCAAAGGTTCATCAGTGGAGAATTCCAAGTTATTAAGCGTCAATTCTTTGTATGGTTAAAACATAAAAAAGAAAAGGAAAAAAGTTTGAAAAAACACTATTTATGTTATTATAGTTATAAATAGAAGCTTTAAAAATGAGATTAAGTAGTTGATGAATTTTTACTTGTATAAAGATGCAATAAAAAAATAATTAATTTAATGCATGTAAAGAATATATTAAATCAAGAGACTGGAAATATGCTTTATATAAGGAGGATTTTTTTCTAATTTTTTGTTTGCTTTTGTGTGCAAAGAATTATAGTGTTGTGATTACCTCTATGTAATTCCTTATTAATAATATTATGGTCAAAATGCTTTTTGTTCAAAGTAGAGTGATGCATCTAATGAGATGAGCATTCAAGTTATGATTGTTGCTTGGTTTTGTAACTGATGAGTCCAAATCTTGTAAATTGCTTATATTTCCAGAAACAAGTCGCATAATCTATCTTAATTTGCCAGAGTTGTCATCGTTGACAACTTTTTCATTTTCGGCCTATACGTACTTGTTTTGTAGTTTAAAAAACTTTATACATAAAATTAGTTGTATATGTTATCCCAGTATGCATATATATATATATATATATATTCAAGAATATGCAGTATTTTTTTCTTTTTCTAGTTTAGTTTAACATATTAGCCAAACCCTAATATAACTCATGAGAATGAAATTGTCCACCCCCCAATGGAGCTACCAATAGTCTTATGCTTCATTAATACTTCGTTCATTTGTTTCTTGATCATATTCCTTGCTTAGCTAGTTCAAAACCTAACCATGTTTCTTTGATCATTGTTTTCAGCAAGATTTCCTTTCATGTTTACCCTTCAAAATGAATTAGACAATGTATGATTCACCTTGAAACTTCTCTATGTATAGTTATGATCAAGCAATATAACATGAAATTATGGCTAAAGAATATCACTATCTTCATGGGTTATTATTATTATTAATGAACTATTGGCTTCTTTCTTGCTTATATATATAATATATAATGAGAATACCATCTAAACAATAAAATTGATATAACTATATTTTTATAAAAATATGAGAGTAAAACCCCTAGTATAAGAGTGAACTGAAGCAAATGCATTTGTCTTGCCCTATCCAAACTATATCACAAAATCACCAACTTCTCACAAATTTAATTCTCAACCTCAAATTCATACCAAAAGGGGGAATGGAGCAAAAGATCCTCTCTCTCCTCTCTTCTTTTCTTACTTATTTTTTATTTTTCATTTTTATTTTAAGAGGTTAATCACTAAGATCATAGCTTCCACTGAGAGAGCTGCTACCATTTCTACTATGTAAAGAGAGGCTCTCATATGGCCAGACAAATTAGAACCATCCTGTTTTCCTGAAAGAATCTTTCCCTCTCAATGTGCTTTGCCGGCGGTGGCGGAATTGTCACATGAGAACCTCCCCATTCGGTTTTGCACGTGGAGGCGGCAGCATTGAAGCAGGTGGGAACGAGTATTAGCCTCCCGAGATGGCTCCAAAGAGAGTGGCCGTATTAGCGGACGGTGAGTCTCTCCCCAAGCAAACCCAAGCTTGGGATCTCGGTTTTTTGTTTTCGTCTTCAGGCCTCGCGCAAGCCTTTCCTTTGCGTAATCTACAAGCATTATAGTATTATGGAAGTTAACAAAAAAAAAATATTCAAGATTGAAAAGTATCCAGTTTGAGTTCAAAGTAATGCAAGAAACCTTCGGACTAACTGTTCTGGCTCCTCTTCCTCCTCTGCTTTCGTCTTCGTGATCAAATCGAGGAGGAGCAGTTGTTGTAACTCTGCCAGCTAGGAGGTCATCATGTCTTGCTAGAACTTTATGAAGCTGCTCATTCAATTCGATGCCCGAGAACTATCTCTCGTCTCTACGAAATGCCAATGCAGATACCAGTTGAATGTCAAAATTGACTGTAAACTAAAAGGAGCATGAAAATGTATAGGCTAAAAGCGGAGAGACTCGAAGGAGCCTTACCGAGAAGCCATGACAAGATGCATTACCTTTGCTTCTGAAAAGAACATTGTTCGACAAGGTCAAGAGTGAATTCATCCCTTGCTGCCTACAAAAGAAATAACATTTTTGTTTTCTCAGCAGCAGTTAAAAGTTCAAATCTTTACGGTTCACAGTTCTATAAGTATGCGTCGAGGGCTCACCTGAGGGTTTTGAGCATCAACTGCATCAAGGACTTCTTTCAAACTTGTAATGCATTACTTGCCTTTTGAATGATGCTGCAAAAGATTGAAAATAAGAACAAATATGTTAAGAATGAAATTACCAATGAAATGATATCAATGGAATTTTAAACTCTGACTCTTATCATTCATTTCATTTGATGAAAAACTACTATCTTACTTTCAATTTAGACCGAAAAGAAAAATGAATAAATACATTTCAGCTTGAGAAGAGTTTCTGGAGATCATGTCAACAATATCAATCACAAGTACAATAAAACTGGGGGAAGTCACCTAGACTCAGGGACAGTCTCGGCATCCTTCGGAGGAACACTTTCAGGTCTAGTTGGGGCCTGCTCCCTGTTCGGTACATTATTAGTCCCATTTGGTTGTGAATTAGCATGATTTGATTGGACCACTTCAGCCCTTTGAGGAAATTGCACTCCGGCACTCTGAAAAAAGTATAAACCAAATTTCACAAGTGAAACAAAAACTCCAACGCCGATTTTACCATATTCAAGACTTGTATCTGAGACCATTAGTTAAGGGTATGAGTATCTGTCATTTCAACCAACTAGTACACACAACCATTATTCATATTACTTTGTAAAAAGTACTCATTCAATCATCTTTAAGTGCACTCTAAACATGTAGCTGCAACTATCATATGAACCGACCATAAGGAGCATATGCAGATAGCATTGAGAAAAGATTCAGTTCCTGACTAATTTTAATAATATGCAATATATATTTGGAATCATATAATTGAAATTGTATCACTTTTTACTCTGCCGTGAATGAATCCCAACCACAAACTATGAATCAAATGAATCAAGATTATAGCACTAGAATATCGAAGGGGTCTGGTCGTATATCTCTCTCTCACCACCAACTCATAATATGCATTGTAATACTGCGGAAACTTTCCGGAAGCACCACAAGGGATGTCTGTGTAGCATCAAGTAGGAGAAATATCCGCTCCCTCACAGGAAAATCTGACTGCACCATCATAGAAAAAAGATGAAATAAGAAAAGGCTATCGAAAAGAAGAACAACATAGCTAAAGAACAAAACCAATGGAGAAAACTACCTTTTCTTCACAATTTTCACAAGAATAGGGAGTATTCCCGTATCAATAACCTGCTCATGGATATGCTCTCCAACATTGTTCATCAACATCTCCAGCAGCTAGAAAATCATTAGATGGATGATCATTTAGCAGGACACCATAGAACACAAAGCAAGTAGTGTAAATACACAACCAAGTAAAGAAAAATTATCTCTATACTCAGGTATAGGTGACAATAATTCCATTAAAAGATTATAAACAAGCAAATTCATAAGTCATTATACTCACCATGACAGCAAAAAGTTGAGTATTGTGGTGTTTGCTACCCAAACGCTTTTTGATAGATTTGACAACATCTCTAGCATGCCTGCATATTCAAAAAAAACTGAGGGGTAATTACAATAACACAATTCAGATTATTGAGAATTCGTGATCCATTTATCATAAAAAGATGAATAAAGCTCAGCTCCGTGGGACAACGGAGGGTTAAGAATAATGATGAGCATAATTTAAATTGCAAGTATGTGAAAAAAATTGAACAGATTTCTTAGTTGCAACCAAAAAGGGCTATGATTGATGAATAATAATAAATAAGGATATGATAAAACTATGTGATCAGTATCATGTTATGCAATTAGTATCAACCAAATATTAATTTCTGAATGTCTTAGCCTTTTAGGGCCCTGATCAATCTTGAAGAAACATCATTGCATAACGATATTAAATCTTTGTGCATACCTTGGATCCTGAGCAACTAATTCGCATATTTCAATATTTTTTGTCCAATCAGTTTCAGTCAGCTTGTCGCTTGTTGCAGCGTGGACTAGCTCGGCTGCAGTCAATGCCATCCTTTTCTATATAATAATCTGAAAATGAAATAGCATATAAAAAAAAAAATTAAAGAGAATTCAGGAATGGAACCGAACACGGAATAATATCAACAGAACTTAAACTCAGTTATTTATCGAAAATGCAGCCCAATGCATGAGGTCCTGCTTAGTAACCTTACTCCATGTCACAAAGCAGAATCATTACCGTTAGTCCGTTACGCTAAGATTCAAGATCTAAACAAGTGGTTTATCAACATGTGCCAAAAGGAATAGTCTTCTGAAAGTTTTTCCGAAAAAGGCCAGAAGGTTTGACATTAGTAAGTATATGAAGACAAACGCAATAAAGATGATACTTTTAAATGGCAAATACAGAAAGCATTAGATCCGCATCTTAAATCAAATTACTGTTAGCCTTCATATATTGGTAGGGCAGTGGAATGCAATTTATGAAACCAAATATAAAGAATTACCATCAGCATCACAACACTTGCATCAAAATCAATCTTACAGAAACAGCACCAAACACATCATTTGAATCGTAGTTAGAAAAAATCACCTTAAACTAAACTGGCCTCAGTTCCAAGTTAAAAATGCTGTCATGTTAGTGATGTTATAGTAGCAACCAAAGTCAGAGCAGCATATCATGAACTACCCTGCAATAGGAAATATATATATATATAAAGAAATCACCCATTAATTCAGCACTACACTCAACCTCAGCATCAACACAAAGAAATTGAATTGAAAGGGGAAAAATCAAATAGGTACATATGAAAAGGGGCATAAGTAGGTATAACATACAAAAGAAAAGGGACCAAAGCCATATAACACCCAGAAGAGACTCTGAACTAAGAAGTTAAAATCATTTCACATTACTTCATACTTTTCTTTCCACAAAAGCAATAACAAAATTAATGGGTATCGTAATCAATTAACCAACTAATCATAATTAAGCTCATAAAAACCATGAACTGCCTTAACATCCAAAACTGAAATCATGATTCTAATTTGCTCTCAGATCTAACTTAATCAATACCCACCAAACAAACCTTACAACAAACACAACCCAGATTAAAAAACTAAAAAAAAAAGAGAAGAGCAAAACCCATTAAAAAAATTCATTCTTTTCCTTTCATTTTTCATGAACTTGATTGATAAGAGTGAGAATCATACGTACCAGTGAACACAGACACAACTACAGAGATGAGGAGAAAGAAAGCGTAGAAGCACTGATATGTTCTAAAGAGCTGCAGCATTTGATTTAATTAATGGTCATGGAAGAAGAAAAAGAAGGAGCAGATCAAATTGAATGTAAAGTTTTATTCTTTTTCTTATTTTCTAAACTTTAAACCTTTTGGGGCATATGAATTTTGATGAGAAAATGATGATGATGATGATAATGACGAGATTCTCAAGTGGGTGAACTGTGTATATGGTTAAATTTGTGGACAAATTTATTTGTGTATATAGTATAGTAATTATGGAAAAAGTATATAGAAATAAAAAAATGAAATTAATTAAATAATATAGAAATTGAAAGCGTTAGAAAAGAAAAGAATCTAAGGTTGGTTGGGTTGAATGTTTGAAGAAAACGGCACCGCCATCTGTCATTTGCTTCTTTTTCGCTGGAAAATGGTTAGTGTAGACATGGTGTCACACTTCAAGCATATGTTATTAGAAAATTTTGGACCATAACAACAATATGGATGTTCACTGATTTTATCCGTTATTTTTTTTTTTCCATGGTATTTTCTAGGGTGTAGATGATTAGCTCAACTCGAAAATCTGGTTCAGACTCGAATATTTTAAGAGTTAATTTAGTGCGATTTTATTAGGTTTAGAGTCGGATAAGGATTTTAAAAATAGATCCGATTATTATTTAGGGTCAGATTCGGATCAAGGCGAATTCGGTTTTACTCGGATTATGTGTATACTAAAGAAATTAAAAAGAGTATATATGTTTAAATTAGGGTAAAATACTAAATTAGTATCCTACGTTTGGATGTAATTCTATTTTGATCCTTAGATTTAAAATGTTCTATTTGAATAAAAAAAGTTTCATTTAGTTTCAATGTAATCCCACCGTAAAGTCAAAGTTAAATAATTAATGGAATGTCCTATATAACAACAGTACAAAAACAAAGTCGATAATCTGGAGAAGAAATACAAGTTACAGATGCACAAAATCAACCGTGGATGTACTAATACATTTATTTATCATTCTTCTTACAATTTAAATGAAATATTTTCTATAGAACTAAGGAGAATGAGAAATAAATGTATTGATACATTACAGTTGATTTTATGTTTTTGGAGCTTGTACTTGTTCTCCAAATTATCGACCTTGTTCTTGTACTGCTGTCATGTAGAATATTTCGTTAATTATTTAATTTTGACCTCACAGTGGGACTACATTGAAGCTAAATGAAACTTTTTTGGATTCAAATAAGATACTTTATACCTTAAGACAGGATTACACCAAACAAACGTAAGAGACAAATTTAGTACTTTGCCTTTTAAATTAATTCCAATATTACGTTATATTAATTATAAGTTTATTGTTTTATTTTTAATCACACTTGTTGAATTAAAAAATAGATAAAAAAAAGTATTAAATTAGAATTTATGGACAAATGTAAATTTAAATATGGATATCAATTTTTCGGTAACAAGTTTCTTCTTTATTCTTTATAAATAAGTACATCATAAATAAGTTTTTTATAAGTAAGTTTTTTTTTTTATAAATTATTGTTAAAATTTTAAAGGTCTAATTTTGATCCGGTTTGGATCCAGTATAATTAAGACCCAAAAATGTTTCGATTTTATCGGTTCTATAGCCGAGTTAGGATTTAAAAAAAAAAAACAGTGTATATTTAGAGTCGGATATGAATTAGGACAAATCTGATTTCACTCAGCCTATGTATACCCTTAGTATTTCAATTCGACAGGTCAAGAATTAATTTATCGTGACTCTGAACATTGTTAAGAATTTGTCATTGAATACGAAATTACTATATACACAAAATTTAAATTTCCTACATTTATTTAAATAAACAAATAAACTAATCACTAAATCAACTCAACTTAGTTCGTTAATTTTAATTGTATATATAATTTATGATTGAGATTTGAGATAAACTGCTAAAAATATTAGAATGTCAGTATTTTTAATATATTTGAAATTCTTCCTACGTTACATTACATAGCAGGCTTCTATAATTAATTTCTATATTCATTTTGCGATCTAGTATCATTTACCAATTTACATGGTACTCAAATCTCAAGTAAGTTAGCATAAGGGTTAGCATAATTCAATAATTCATAACATAAGCGCAAACACTAACGCGGAGATAACTAAAGAAAAAAACGTACTTAGAAAATTTAGGTATTGATAAAAATAATTTAAAAAAACAATAAAGCTTCAAAAATCTAGTGATTTTTTGTTAAGTGAATTCTTGTGTGAATGGTGGAGATTTTATAAAAAAAATTAAAAAAAGTCTAAAAATCAAATTTTATCTCAAATTTTTGTCTTTTTTTAAATAATTATTCAAATTGCATTACAAATTAAATAATTAAATGTATAAATTATTTAACACTTATAAAAAAGCATAGTATTTTTTTTGGTCGTATCTTCATAATCTTTTTTTATTTCAAGTAATATCCCAAATGAGTTCTTAAAAAAATTTTAATCGAAAACTTTTAGTCATAATAAATTTTAATTATTAAATTAGTATAATTTTTTTCGTTAGACAAATCAATATGTACATTAGATTATTTGTCTATATAAAGAGATTGATATAAAAATTTTAAAAATTCTTAAATATTGTTTTATTGTTTATTAAATAATAATAGAGATTTATTTATCTAATTTTTTGCCAAAATTTAATGTGAAGATTGATATATCTAATAAAATAAAAGAAAAATTAATTAGTAAACACAATTTATTAAAGATTAAATTATTCGACTATAAGTTCTAAGATAGTTCTAAATTCTAACAGCTTCTTTAAGGTCTCCCATTCAACTTGATTTACCCTCCTACTATTCCTTCTGCCCTTCCATTTCTAGATTATTTCAATAGAATCTATTAGAATAAAATAATATAAATCGATTGCTTTAATAATTGTTATATGCATTCAAAATATATCATTAGTTTATATAAAATATGTAAAATATATTCCTTTGAATAAATTTATTTAATATATTATGATTTAAATATCATAAGAAAAAGAAATAAATTTTAAAATAAGTTAATATTTATGTACCATCAATATAAATATTTTTAAGCATTCAAGTAACTTTTATGTACTAATTTATATAAATTTCAATAGATGTTATTATAAGTATATTAAAGTAACTTTTATGTAATAATATGTGTAAAACTAAAGAATAAGAAAAAAAGAGAATGAACAACCAAAAACATAAAAACAAATAATATTAAACACTATAGCTTATCCCACAAAATATGTCAAAATTATGTATCATGTATAGCTTGTTTGAAAATTTTTAATAGTATGAAAATAATTGAATTTTAATATTTAAAATAAATTAGTAAAATTATATAATTAAATTTTAGATTAGATCTATTTAAGTAGAAATTGATTTTAGAAAAAAAATAAAATTAAATTATATTTCATCTAAATTAATTTAATTTTTTATTTTAAATACTGAAATTCAATTCTTTTTTTAAAAGGTAATTGTTATTCATTAATTGTAAGAGAAATAACAAATGTTATCCAACTAAGGATTGGAATTAGAAATGGGGTCTCTCAAAAGCCACTAAACAAGCAAAGAATAGAAAATTAATTAAAATAAAAAAGTATCATATATTGCTCAAAACCATTCATCTGATTGAATCACTATGGAATTGTTGAGCTAGCTTCACCGAGTCAGTCACCACTATTGATGCCAATACCACTTCTTTCTCAAAGATAAAGTGATTTCTTGCTTTCTAATAATTTCAACAGAGAATAGCTATTAAAAAAAGTTTTTTCCTTCCTTCGACATCTGCCACTAAAGTAGAGCAAGCTCTCTCTTGCCAGTTGAAGAAGGAACTTGAGTCATATCTCTAAATCTGGTCCTCGATGCCGCTATTGGTCCAAACCGCAGCTGAGAGTGGGCATCGAAGCAAGCTATGGAAGATTGATTCTTCATCAGTGGAGCATTTCAGAAACACATTCGATGTCTCTGGGAAGCGGGAGTGAAACAATTGTAGAACAGGAATCTTCCCATGCAAGCACTTTCAGAAAAATATTTTGATTTTATGAAGTATCTTCATCTCCTATAACTTCTCGCAAATTTGATATTGATGTATGTATTGTGGCCCCAGAAAAATTGGAGCATGATAGAAAGCATAAGCTATCTTGTAGCCCGCGGCTACCTCATAGCTACCAAATTTGTTACACAACTATATAATACTATCATCTTCATCTGTTGGTTCAGTTGACAGGATGCGGGAGCTAACGCTAATTGAAAAAGCTTCTGTTACTATTACTAGAGCATAGTTCCAGCTCCGGTCAGCATTCAACAAGTCCTTAACATAAAACAAGGATTGTGTTAGAAGATTTGGGCACACAGCTGATGGCAATACCACCCAAATTCGCAGGTACCCACTTAAACAAAATTCTAAAAATTAAAATAAGAAGAATCAAAATAAAATTAACTAGGAGACACCAAACTTAATTTTAGAAATTAAGAGTAAAAAAAAATAATAATGGGCTAAAATGTTTTTATTTTTTTTATTAATTTTTTTTTTAAAATAATAAAAGAAAAAAAAAGAAAGGAAAACGTAACAGGGGAGGGGGGAACGAAAGAAAAAAAAGGAAGTGTAACGGAAAAGAAAAGAAAAATATAAACGTAAAAAGATTTTTTTTTTCAAAAATTTAAAAGCAAAAATTAATTAAAATAAAAATTAAAATGCCTAATCTAAGCAATCAAATTATTAATAGTTGTTAATCACGATCAATCCCCGGCAACGGCGCCAAAAACTTGATGCGGTATTTATAACCACACTTACCAACCGGCAAGTGCATCGGGTCGTACCAAGTAATACCTTACGTGAGTAAGGGTTGATCTCACGAGGATTGATGGTTTAAGCAACAATAGCGTTTGATAGGATTAGTTAGACAAACAGAAAATAATGTTTGGGAGTTCAAAAGACATTAAACAATATTAAAAATATTAAAGACAGACAGATAAATAAATTGGGAATAAAATATGGAGAAGATAGTTAAGGTTTTAAAATTATCTATTTTTTCGGATTAATTTTTCTTACTAACTATTTTAATCATGTAGGATTTAATTTATGGCAAACTATATGTGACTAGACCATAGTAGCTAAAATCTCGATTTAACTCTTAAAATCTTCCGATATTACGATTTTAAATGAGTTTATCGATTTTACGAAATTTGTACTAAGTCTGACGATTTTACGATTTAAATCTTGTTAAGATTTTACGTTTTACGTTTTTTATTTATTTTTTCGATTTCACGTAAAATCTCGATTTTCTCTGCCTTGGACTAGACCCTAATTCCTTAGACCTTCCTAGTCTCCTCTAAAATTCATCAACAGCCAATTCCTTGGTCAATTAATTTCAATTAGAGGGTGATAATCAAATTCCAGTTTATATGCCACAAAAACTCTAATTACCCAAAAATAAAAGGATTATATGTCACGTATCCCGTTAAATCCAAATAATTAAAATTTAGGAGAAAATATTTTCAAGTTGTTGTTCAAGTAAAGAGCTTTTCTAAGTTTTTACAGAAACTCAAATAGAAAGAGGGTCATATTTCCGTTCCACCCAAATTTATAAAATAAAGAGCGAAAACAATTCTTAAATTATAAATCCATAAATTAAAATAGAAAAAGTAATAAAATCAATCCATAGAAATAGACAGAGCTCCTAACCTTAACAGTGGAGGTTTAGTTGCTCATGGAATGTAGAATGTAAATTTGTATAGAATTCCCTAATGGAATCCCCTTAATGGTATATTCTACTAGGAGAGAAGTCTCCCTTTTTATAACTAATCCTAATTAATTTGAAATCTAATATCTAAAACTAAAAATTAAAATAATATCTTTTCCTAGAATTAAAATTTGAATTTAAATTTGAATTAATTTAAATAATCAAATCTTCAATGGATGGATGGGGACCACTTGAATTGTCCATGCTGCAGCTTCTAATCTGTGTTTTATGGGCTGGAAACTGGGTCAAAATAGCCCAGAAATCGCCCCCAGCGTTTTCTGTCAATTCTACAGATTGCTCATGTGACGCGTCCGCGTCGTCCACGGCTCCACGCGTTCGCGTCATTTGTGTAGATTCCAGTCCACGCGGTCGCGTCAGGCACGCGATCGCGTCATTGCGATTTCCTCCATTCCGCGCGGTCGCGTGAGCCATGCGTCCGCGTCAGTATTCGCTGGTCATCTCATTGGCTTCTTCTCTTTCTCTGCAGAAACTTCATCAAATCCATCTGAATGCTACCTAAATTAAATAAAATTTCACAAACTCAAAATAGCATCCATAGTGGCTAAAATATAATTAATTCTTAATTAAATTCAACAATTTAGGTGCAAATTCACTAGGAAAATATAGGAAAGATGCTCATGCATCACAACACCAAACTTAAACTGTTGCTTGTCCTCAAGCAACCAAAACTAATATAAGCTTAGGATGTGAATTTGCATGAGAATGAGAGTTTGATTAAGCCCATGTCTTCTCTTATAGTGGGATTTACAACTGCAATCCTGAACAGTTTTGGCATCTCAATTTATCCTTTGAAGTTCAGAATGATTGGCATCCATAGGAACTCAGAATTCAGGTAGTATTATTGATTTTCCTAGTTCAGTATGTTGATTCTTGAACACAGCTACTTTATGAGTCTTGGCTGTGACCCTAAGCATTTTGTTTTCCAGTATTACCACCGGATACATAAATGCCACAGACACATAACTGGGTGAACATTTTCAGATTGTGACTCAGCTTTGCTAGAGTCCCCAGTTAGAGGTGCCCAGAGTTCTTAAGCACACTCTTTATGCTTTGGATCATGACTTTAACCGCTCAGTCTCAAGCTTTTCACTTGACACCTTCATGCCACAAGTACATGGTTAGGGACAACTTGACTTAGCCGCTTAGGCCAGGATTTTATTCCTTTGGGCCCTCCTATCCATTAATGCTCAAAGTCTTGGATCCTTTTTACCCTTGCCTTTTAGTTTAAAGGGTTATTGGCTTTTTCTGCTTGCTTTGTCTTTTTTTTATTATATATTTTTTTCTCGCAAGCTTTGTGTTTTTCACTGCTTTTTCTTGCTTCAAGAATCAATTTTATGATTTTTCAGATTATCAATAACATTTTTCTTTTTCATCATTCTTTCAAGAACCAACAATTTTAACATTCATAAACTTCACTATCAAAAAAATATGCACTGTTCATGTCATGCATTCAGAATCACAGAAAATACCACCACATTTAAGTAAATAAGACTATTTTTAAAATTAACTCAATTTCTCATGCAATACATCACTTTTTTTTTCTTTTTTTTTTTTTTAGATTCAAGTTCAGTGAGTGGTACATGAAATATTTTTTAGCATTAAAGTAATTAAATGAAAACTAAACTAGTCCTAGGATTCTAACTAATAAAGGATCATGCAACAAACAAAGCAAAATAACAGGAAATCGGAACATAACATAGAAAAAGAGGGGAGATTCAAGTTCAGTGAGTGGTACATGAAACGTTTTTTTAGCATTAAAGTAATTATGAAAACTAAACTAGTCCTAGGATTCTAATTAATAAAGGATCATGCAACAAACAAAGCAAAATAACAGGAAACAGGAACATAACATAGAAAAAGAGGGGAGGAATAAAAATGAAAGGAACTCAACCACCTTAATTATCCTAGCGGTCGCTTTATTCTTCAGGTTGTGCTCCTTCGCGAAGATGATTCACCTCCCTTTTGTACTAGAAAACCTATAAGCGCAGCGTCAACACCAAACTTAAAGGTTTGCTTGTTCTCAAGCAAATAAGAACTGAAAATAGAAGAGACAAATATTAAAATGAAAGAAAAAATAAAAGGATAAGAAAATAAGAGAGAATTAGGATTGGGAGAGAGAGAAAGAAAACTGGGCGGCACAAGCGACGCGTTCGCGTCAATGACGCGATCACGTATGTCGCACGTTCTTCATAATGACGCGTTAGCGTCAGGCACGCGTCCGCGTGGAAGGCCATGTATGCGAATGACGCGGACGCGTCGGGCACGCGTCCGCGTGACCAAATTTGTGCTTTTAGCACACTTCTTGCCTCAAGCCAGCTTAACTCTCTGTCCAGACACCTTTTACGTCGATTTTTCGGGTCACGCGTCCGCGTGGATGACGCGGTCGCGTGAAGTGGCAAAAATAATAGATAACGCGGTCGCGTGAGCCATGCGTCTGCGTGGGCTTGTTTGTGCTAGAGGCATAATTCTTGCGCCACTCCCGCGCAACTCTCTGTTCAAATTTATTTTTCACGCACACATGATTGACGCGTTCGCGTCAATGACGCGATCGCGTCGTGTGCCTCTCTTTTTTTTTAGCCTGAGGTGTTCGGTTCTTGTGATAAAATAGCTGCATGATCAGAAAATTAGTAATAACTTAATAAAAATCAACTAAGTAAAAACTACTACTACGAAAAACAACTAAGAATGAAAAAGAACGATCATACCACGGTGGATTGTCTCCCACCAAGCACTTTTAGTTAAAGTCCTTAAGTTGGACATGTTGTGAGCTTCTTGTCATGGTGGCTTGTGCTTGTACTGATCCAGGAATCTCCACCAATGTTTGTTAATCCAATGGCTACCGGGATCCCAAACTAGGCGCATAAAGCCTTTGAGCAAGTTGAAGCAAGTGACAAGGCCCCAATAGTGTTGATTGTGGGAATGAATTTCAGGGTCCCAAACCTTGCTTTTACACCCGTCTTCTTGTGGATCACTATTGTTCCCACCGGGTAGCAAGCGATCTGAATTCTCACAGAGACATCCAAACAACCTTCTAGACCCATTCAGATTAGCTCTACACCAATTCTTGCACTTCAATTCGGAGCATGCAACCATATTGAACCTTGCTTGACAACTCTTACCACTAACCATCTTCCTCTTACTCTTAATGCCACAAAGAGCTCTAAGTTGATCATCCGTCTCCAGTAGCCCATATTCAAGTGGGAAAGTAAGGATTAAGGATAGGAATTTTATCCACTTGAATGTTGTATTGGATGGTGATGACTTTGGAAGAGGTCTTGCAAGCTCTACTCCCTTGTGTTCTACTTTGAATTCTACCACCTCCTTGCAAGCTTCCTCAATTTCAACCTCTTCTTTTTGGTAGCTTTCTTTTAATTCAATCTCTTCTTCATTGCTTACCAAGGGCATGGGAGGTTGTGTATCTTCCTCCTTTGTGGGTGCATCTTCCTCTTCTTCCATGTGTGAGGATAGAAAGTTCTCTAATGCACTAGAGTATAAACTCCTTTGATTGGTTTCCTCACTTTCTTCCATAGGATCTTGCATTGTATCTTTTGGGAAGGAATTTGCTTGTTCCTTTTCGTGGTACTTGATAATCGACTGCATATGCTTCTCTATATTTTTGACACTTGTCTTTATATCATGTAAGCATTCTTTCATGAGAAGCTCAAGATCTGATGGTATTTGAGATGAATAAGAAGGAGGTGATGGTTCTTGATAAGTGTAAAAAGAGGATGGTTCTTGGTATGGATAGGGAGATAGTGGTTCTTGATATAGGTAGAAAGATGATGGTTCATGATACGGATAGAGAGGTGGTGGTTCTTGATATGAATATGGAGGTGGTGGCTCTTGATAGTTGGAACATGGAGCACTGAGATTTCTTTGGTTTTGACCTTGCCAACCAAAATTTGGATAGTTTCCCCATTCATAAGGTTATGAATCACTACTCGGGTGTGAGTAGTAACCCATATGATCTCTCTCCATTATTTTTCCTTAGCACAACACAGCAAAAAGAATTAAACGCACCATGTGGTAAACAGGAAAGCAAAGAAAAAAATAACAAAATTCTAAAAATTAAAATAAGAAGAATCAAAATAAAATTAACTAGGAGACACCAAACTTAATTTCAGAAATTAAGAATAAAAAAAATAATAATGAGTTAAAATGTTTTATTTTTTATTAAATTTTTTTTTAAAATAATAAAAGAAAAAAAAGAAAGGAAAACGTAACAGGGGAGAGGGGAACGAAAGAAAAAAAAGGAATTGTAACGGAAAAGAAAAGAAAAATATAAACGTAAAAAGACTTTTTTTTTTCGAAAATTTAAAAGCAAAAATTAATTAAAATAAAAATTAAAATGCCTAATCTAAGCGATCAAATTACTAATAGTTGTTAATCACAATCAATCCCCGGCAACGGCGCCAAAAACTTGATGCAGTATTTATAACCACACTTACCAACCGGCAAGTGCACCAGGTCGTACCAAGTAATACCTTACGTGAGTAAGGGTCGATCTCACGAGGATTGGTGGATTAAGCAACAATAGCGTTTGATAGGATTAGTTAGACAAACAGAAAATAATGTTTGAGAGTTCAAAAGACATTAAACAATATTAAAAATATTAAAGACAGGCAGATAAATAAATTGGGAATAAAATATGGAGAAGATAGTTAAGATTTTAGAGTTATCTATTTTTTCGGATTAATTTTTCTTACTAACTATTTTAATCATATAGGATTTAATTTATGGCAAACTATATGTGACTAGACCCTAATTCCTTAGACCTTCCTAGTCTCCTCTAAAATTCATCAACAGCCAATTCCTTGGTCAATTAATTCCAATTAGAGGGTGATAATCAAATTCCAGTTTATATGCCACAAAAACTCTAATTACCCAAAAATAAAAGGATTATATGTCACGTATCCTGTTAAATTCAAATAATTAAAATTTAGGAGAAAATATTTTCAAGCTGTTGTTCAAGTAAAGAGCTTTTCCAAGTTTTACAGGAACTCAAATAGAAAGAGGGTCATACTTCCGTTCCACCCAAATTCATAAAATAAAGAGCGAAAACAATTCTTAAATTATAAATCCATAAATTAAAATAGAAAAAGCAATAAAATCAATCCATAGAAATAGACAGAGCTCCTAACCTTAACAGTGGAGGTTTAGTTGCTCATGGAATGTAGAATGTAAATTTGTATAGAATTCCCTAATGGAATCCCCTTAATGGTATATTCTACTAGGAGAGAAGTCTCCCTTTTTATAACTAATCCTAATTAATTTGAAATCTAATATCTAAAACTAAAAATTAAAATAATATCTTTTCCTAGAATTAAAAATTGAATTTAAATTTAAATTAATTTAAATAATCAAATCTTCAATGGATGGATGGGGACCACTTGAATTGTCCATGCTGCAGCTTTTAATCTGTGTTTTCTGGGCTGGAAACTGGGTCAAAATAGCCAAAAATCGCCCCCAGCGTTTTCTGTCAATTCTGCAGATCGCTCATGTGACGCGTCTGCGTCGTCCAAGCGTTCGCGTCATTTGTGTAGATTCCAGTCCACGCGGTCGCGTGAGCCATGCGTTCGCGTCGGTATTCGCTGGTCATCTCCTTGGCTTCTTCTCTTTCTCTGCAGAAACTTCATCAAATCCATCTGAATGCTACCTAAATTAAATAAAATATCACAAACTCAAAATAGCATCCATAGTGGCTAAAATAGAATTAACTCTTAATTAAATTCAACAATTTAGGTGCAAATTCACTAGGAAAATATAGGAAAGATGCTCATGCATCACCACCCTAGACACAAGAACATTGAATGGGTGCGGTTGCGGGAGCCATGGATCCCAAAAAATTTGGATATTTCTGCCCGAACTAACTCTCCAAACTAGGCTTTTCTCGATCACTTTACGGCCTTCCAGAATACTTCTCCAACCCCAAGAAGGTACGCTGCCTATCTCAGCATTCATTATGTTACTATAGCGGAAATACTTGCCTCTAAGTATCTGGAATAGAGTAGAATTAGGCTGTTTAACGATTCGCTAATATTGTTTACCTAGCAATGCCAAATTTTGAGCTCGCAGGTCCTTTATCCCTAATCCCCCTTTCTTCTTGGCTCTTGTCATGGTATCCCATTTGATCCATGCCATTTTTCGTTCGTCGCCGCGCTGCCCCCACCAAAACTGGGAGAGAATGCTGTGAATTTCATTTAGTAGCGTGTTCGGTAGCCGAAAACATGATAGAGAGTATATAGATATAGCTTCACCCACTACTTTGATCAGAACCTGCCTGCCACCCGAGGAAAGTAAACTTCGTTTCTAGCTACGCACCTCCCTACGAACTTTATCTTTAATTTCTCTAAATGTATCTTTTTTGGAACGCTGAATAGCTGAAAGGAGCCTGAGGTACTTATCTTGGGCTACGATGTGGTTGATACTGAGGGTTCCTGCAATTTCCAGTCTCATATGTTGAGGCGTATTTTGACTGAAAAATATAGCTAATGTAAACTAAATAATTAATTCATAAATTAATATTTATTCATACAAATTAAAAAATTAAATTTTATAATTTAATGAGATAGAATTAATTAAAATATGAATTTTGATTTTTTTTACAGTAATTTTAACGAATTTGGCTCAAGATTGGGTCGAACGGGCCAAACCGGTTGGATCGGATCCAAACCGGAACCCAAATCCCAACCCAATTCATTAAAACACGAAAGAGCTTAGCTCTTCTTCTTTTCCCCATATGAAAAACATGCTAGGAAACATTTGGGGATGAAGGAGCAAGAACAAAACCCTGTCCTCAATTCGATTTGCCATAACTTCCTACTCTGAGCTCTGATCGTCGCACCATTTGTGGCCACGCAACCATCGTGTCGAGTTTTACAAATTCATCAGAAAAATTTCATAGGTAAGCCTCATTCTCTTTTCCAATTGCTTATCCCCTAAATTTCAAAATCAATGAGTAATTATGTTAAATTTTGTGTAATTTCGGTGTTTAAGTTCGAATTAACTGACGGGTACTGTCGGGTCTAGCTCACTTGAGCTGTGGGTTTGGTAAGCACCCTCAAACCCTTTGTGTAATGTTGAGTTAGTGAACTCTATATTGATTATAGTGGTAATTGTGATGTTAAATTGAATTTAGTTATTGGTTGGAGTTAATTTGAGGAAATTGGAAGCTAGAAGATTACCCTTGGAAGCTGGGTTTCGTTGGTAAGGGGCCTAAGTTGAGGAGCTGGTGTGCGGTATATAGTGAGGAGTTTCGGACATTAGGAGAAATCGGCCAAGGTATGGTATCAGTTTCTCGTAATTAAAATATAATTTGTCATGAAAACTTAGGTTAAATGACTTAGGATAGGTTGAATCATGTATTGGTGCATAATATGTAAAATTGGTGTGGAATAGTTGGTTTGATGTTTATTGGCATGTGAAAGTTGATGGTGATGGAATGATGCATTTGTGGTGTTTGATGATGTGCATATATATATATATATATATATATATATATATATATATATATATAAGTTGATAACTAGGTATAATATTGTCTTAGATATGAATTATTGTGTGAAGTGATTATAATTGTGCATTGGTATGTTATGGAGTAAATGAGAGGTGTTGAGGAATGATTGAACTTGGTTGATGCAGATTTGATAAGTTTTAAAGGGGTTTGAGATTTAAATATTTTGAAAGTTGAGGTTTGACATTTTAATGAAATCTTTAATTTTCGGCCAATTTTGGCGGGGTGTAACTTGGTCTCCAAACCTTCTATTTTTATCATACTTGTCTAGAATGAAAATTTGGTTCAAGAGGTTTACACCGTTTGAAGAATATAAAGGAAAAATGTTTTAAAACGAGAAAGTTACACGCGTCCAAATTTTGGTATGCAAAACAGGAATTCTGGACATAGCAGCTTTTTGCACATTCCAATATTCACGCGTATGCGAGACACACGTGATGCAGCCATTGGCCACTGCCCAGAGGCCCCGCGTACGCGGCAGTGTGGCACGTACGTGGAAGTGGGAATTTTTCATGGCTGCGTATGAAGCCATATGGCACGCGACGCGAGTATAGCTCTCGGTTTGAGGGGCTCGCGTACGAGGACCAGTGACACGTATGCAAGAGTGTCCAGAATTGCTTCCTGCATACACGAGTAGGGTGCCGCGTATGCAGACCCCCTGTTTTTCGGGAACATGAATTTTCGCTTTTTAAACCATTTCTTTAACTTTCAAAACCCTTGTAACACTTTTTTAAAGTCTGGTAGTTAGTCTTTGGGTAGTGGAGTGTGGTATGATTATGGAAGGAAGTATCTTGTTGATGAAGAAAGAGGTAAATTGAATGATGATAATGGCGAAAGTGCTGTCTATGTAATGAGCCTGATGGCTATATTGATAATGAATCATGGCTGGTAATGACTATATGAATTTGAATGATTATGTGATTTGTTGCTCTACAAATATCTGAGATACGAGTTTTCCTGAGTGGAAGCAGTGGCTTGCCACCATGTGCTCCAGGTTGAGACTCGATACTCTGCTGACCCTATGTCGTAGGTGTGGCCGGACACTTATACCTTTCCGGATGAGCTCTCCCCCGTGGATATACACAGATGCGTGTTATATGATTATGAGTGAGTATGATTTGAGATCTGGGGATGCACGACAGGGGGAGAGTCCAATGGTTAGCTACCAGGACTTGTCGGGTTGGCTATATAACCGACAGATGAGACGCATCAGCCATAGGACAAGCATATATCATATGCATCTACGTGTTTGTTTGGAGTGCTTTGTTTGGAATGCCTAACTGATCACATAAACTACTTACTACCTGTTTATCTGCTGTATTTGTATTCTAATTGTGATTTCTTTGCATAATTGCATTTAATATTTGTGTTTGAAAAAAAATAATTCCAATGGTGGTTGGGAGGTTTGGAGGAGTTGAAAAGAGGAGTGTTAAATTAGAAGGAAGATCCTTAGTTAGCCACCTAAATTTTTGGTTTAGTTGTATTTTATAAGATTGAATCAAATGTCGGAAGTTCTAGGATTACCTTTGGCTTTCCCGGGATCTTATATGTTAGTTATGTGGGCACTGTTACCATATTGAGAACCTTCGGTTCTCATTCCATACATATTTTGTGGTTTTTAAATGCAGGACGTGAAGCACATCGCAGAGGCATACTGGGAGCTTTTGAAAGCGAAGAACTTTTGTGTTTTTGGGACTCTATTTTAGTTTTGATATATATATATATATAGATACTCTTATATCTCCACTGTATATGTATATTATGTTTTATCCCTCTTAGAGGTTGATTTGGAGAAACAGGTTCTGTAAACGGTATTTTGGGTCTTTTTTGGATTCTCATGTATATGTGTATATATGTCTATATGCTCTGGTAGGTTTTAACTTCGCGAGCTGAGTAAAAAACTTTGTTATTTGTATCCTTGCAACTCTTTTTTTAGGTATCTATAGTTCTTTGTTCTTAACTTATCCGGCTTACGATCATGCTTATTCGTCGAGAGATATGCGCTTTTCTGTTTAATGATTTTGTTTAACTTTTCTTCAAGGCTCCTAAACAAAACTCCTTTTCACCTATATTATATATATACAATTTTACTTTTGGAGGTTGCAATACCTCGCCATCTCTGTCTTATGACTTAAGCATAAGGCTCTGTGTGGTGGGGTGTTACAGCTGACTTCCCCAAATTAATCGTCTGACTACGGAAACTTTCATAGTTTGCCAAAAGGTCTATAATGCTTTGCCTATTTTCAGTTGAGCCCCTGCAGAAAAGGATCGAGTCATCTGCGAATAAGAGATGATTAATAGTCGGACATCGTCGATTAACTTGAATCCCTTTAATGAGTCTGTTTTGCTCTGCCTTGTGTAGCAAAAAGGATAAATCTTCAACACAAAAAAAAGATAGGGAGATAGGGAATCACCTTAACGTATACTCCTATTTGGTCTGAAAAAAACCAAACGGTTGACCTTCCACAACAACAGAGTACGAAACAGTAGTCACCAATTCCTTGGTCCAGTTAATCCACTTTGAACCGAAACCCAATTTCTCCATAATATACCACAGGAAGTGCCATACAACTCTATCATACGCTTTACTCATGTCAAGCTTTACAACCATTTCAAATTCAGGGTCTCTCTTCTTGCATTTCAAATAGTGCATACATTCATGTGCAATAAGAATGTTATCAGAAATGAGGCGCCCTTTAAGGAAGGCACTTTAATTCGCACTAATAATCTGATTCATTATTCTTTGTAATATATGCACTATAACTTTTGAAATAATCTTATAAATAACTGAAGACAAGCTAATAAGTCTTACTTGAGTCATGTTATTTGCGTCTGGGATATTTGGTATGAGACAAATCTGCGTGTGATTGAAGTTCCTGAGCATGTAGCCACTATGAAAGAAACTCTGAATTTCTCTAAACATATCCCCACCAATAATTTCCCAAAAAAAAGGAAATATTTTGCCGTGAAACCATCCTCCCGTAGGGCACTTTGAGCATGCCACTGAATGTAGCTCTCTTCACTTCTTCTATAGACACTGATTTTTATAGCTTTTGGTTCATGTTAGCTGTAATCTTAGGCTCCATCTCCTCTAAGAATTGGTTGGAATTAGCATGACAAGTGGAGGAGAATATATCACAAAAGTACTCCTCAGCCACTTTAGCAATATCTTTTGGACAAGAAGCTACCTTATTATTGCTACCCACTAGTCTCCAAATTCTATTCCTCCTCACTCTAGATTGGAATTTTTTATGGAAAAATTTTGTATTTTGATTCCCTTCTCTCAACCATTTACTCCTTGATTTTTTCTTCCAGTACCGCTCCTATTTAGGATAGGCCCTTTCCAGTTTTTTCTCTAATCTAGTGATTTCTTCTCCTTCATGAACACCGAAAGCTCTCCTTTCATCAAGGGCTGCTTGGAGCTCATCAATCTCCTTCGAGAGTTTTATTGTGAATCTGTCAATGAATCAGCCTATGTCGGCATTCTTTAAGTTTTTAAGCCAAAAAAAACATAGCTGATCTCACACCTTCCATGCTCTAAACCTCACTCACAATCCTCCTAACCTCCACTTCTTCACACCATCGTTCCTAGAATTTAAATCTCCTGTTAGTTCTCTATGTTTGCGGATTAGTATCCAAGAGTATGGGTGCATGGTTAGATCCAGATTCCAATAGCCTCAGAACCACTGCTGTCTCATAATGTCTTCCAGTGTAATCCAACTAGGACTCGATCCAACCTCTCTGTAACCAAATCAGCCCCTTATCTTCTATTTGACTAAGTGAAAGGCCAACCAATCATTTCAATATCCACCAGTTCGTTATCATCAATAAAATTATTGAAATATGAGATTGTTGTGGTTAATTTTAACCCACCATTCTCTTTTTCAGATTGAGACGTAATGTCATTAAAATTTTTCATAATTACTACTTTACTTTAAAACTGTTAGATTGTTGCTGAAATATCTGCGAATTGAGATGCTCTACTACTGTCCGAACAACTTAGATGCACACTCAATAACCCCCCACACCTCCTTTCTACTCGGATCATTCACTGAGACAACAATAAAAAACTCACTAGCACTAAAAACACGAACATCAGTACAGTCTTTCTATACTAGAGTTAGACTTTTTGCAATTCCATTAGGGTTAATAATATGAAAATTGTTGTAGCCGCATGATGTGAACTTAGCTTCTACTACTGAAATTCAATTCAATTTTTATGAAAATTAAATTTTAAATAATTTTCAAACACTGGTGAATAATTAATGTTGGCTGCCCATAAAAATACGCCACAACACAATGTTACAATCGTTTGTCATATAAGTAGTTATGTTGGTCTTTAAAAATGCCAACCCAAAAGCATAAAAACAAAATATTCTAAACATGGCAAAAATTTAAGAGACATGTATATAAAGAGATATGAAGTTTGGAGCAAAAGATTGCAATTGGCACCAGGCACCAGCTATCAATACATTAAAATAGATTTATCATTAAAGCTTTATACATTTATGATAAACACTTTGTAAATTATTTTTATATAAAATTAATAGTTAAAAATTATTAAATAATTTAATATATTTAATTAAATTATTATTTACTTTTAAATTATTACCTCCACATAAAAATAACTATAAAGAAATTTCCACCTTATATTGTAGTAGAAGCTAAGGTTCAAAATTTTCAGCCCCGTTAGATCCGCGTCTGGTAAGAACAGAATCTAAATTTCAAAGCTTTAAGGGCAAACATATTATTTTGAGAGAGAAACAGAGCAAATTATCATCAATTCATTATTGAATATAGTAGCTAGAATCTCGGTTTAACTCTTAAAATCTTTTGATATTACGATTTTAAATGAGTTAGTCGATTTTACAAAATTTGTACTAGGTCTGACGATTTTACGATTTAAATCTTGTTAAGATTTTACGTTTTACGTACTTAATTTATTTTTTCGATTCCACGTAAAATCTCGATTTTCTCTACCTTGACTCAGTGTGTTTATCAGTTTGATATATCTGACACAGCTATAACGACTCCAACAATACATCTCTTCACAAAATTATTATTTTTTTGGTTTTGCATAATTTTTATGGTGGGTTCTTAAGTTAAAATGTATTTTGTTTATTATTGTTAATTCTTATACTATAAAATTAATCCTATTAAAAAGACTAAATTAAATAAAAAATATTTAAAAAATAACATAATTTTTTTTAAATTATAGTCAAAAGACTATTAAAAAATGTGATTTTAATTTTTTTTAATTTTTATCTAAATATAATTTTAAATAATATAATCCAAACAACATTCATTTTATTATAATTCATTTTTATATAAGGATTGTCAAATATAAACCATGTTAACTCTAATATATTTTTTATCAAAATTAAATTTAAAAAATTAATTTAATACAATCCAAACACGAAGTACAAAATTTTTTTTTTCTTTTAAAATTAGGAGTGAGATTTGAATTCACGATCTTTAAGTGAGATTATACTATTTGAATTATAGTTCGTTGGCAAAAAAAAATATTATTCATTTTGCTTGAGGTGATTAAATTATTTAATAAGAAAGTCTAAGAGTGCAGCACTTTTATTAAAATTTAGTTAGCATTCAACCATAAAAAAAAAAAGTAAATAATTTCATACCATTAGATTTAATCTCACACTATTAAAAATATTAATAATAACTAATTAATAGCTATAAATCACAAAATTTACTCATTCTCTAACACTCCTCTTATTTAATATAAAGATTTACGTCTTAATTTTCATTTTCATGTGAATAGCTATTATTATTCAATTAATCAAAGATGGAGGCGAAATTCACTAATAGCCATCACTATCTCCATTGCATGGTTTTTGTGCGTTAACAATAACAACGCTCTCCCCAATTTTCTCTTAATTAGCTTTCTTTTCTTTTCTTCAATTTCTTATTATTATTATTATTAGTTGATTACTCTCTAAATTCATTCCCATTCTCCAAAAAATTAATCAAAGCTACGCATTATTTTAATTTATCAATGCAATCGTCCCGTAGCCACAATGAAAACGCCGCCGAACAGTCATCGGCACCGTCGCGACCCCGCCCCACCTTCCGATCGCTCTCGGCGGTGGGATCTTCGTCTTCGTCGTCACCCTCACCGGCCTTAGGCCGCAACGTGAAGCGATCAATCTCCGCTTCCGCGAGATTTCCGCGCCAAAACAGTATGGCTCGCGAGGTGGTGCTAAACGACGTCGTTGGGAACGGGATTTCGGGAATACTGCACAAGTGGGTGAACTACGGGAGAGGGTGGCGGCCGCGGTGGTTCGAGCTACACGACGGCGTTTTGTCGTATTATAAGATTCATGGAAACGATAAGCTGGTGTTGAACGGTGAATTGGAGAATGATTCCAAGGTCATCGGAGTGGATTTCCTCCGCCGCATCAACACCCACCGACATTGCCCTTCGCGCCACCGTAAACCTGTCAGCGAAATGCATCTTATGGTAATTTCACATTATTTTTTATTTATTTATTTTTTGTTCTGTTTTTTTTTTACCGGTGTTAGATTTGAGGTGCAATTGTGGAAAATCATACCAACAATTTTAGGATTTGTTATGGTAAATTTTTAAAAAATGATTTGTTTGAGTTATTCTTTTAAATTTAAAAAAAAATTATGTTTAGATATTTTATTATTAATTATGTTTAAATATAAAAATATAAAAATATTTTTATTATGTAAATTTTTTTTTAAGTAATTTGTTTAAAAAAGATATAAATTATAATTTAAAAAATTATTTTTTTATTAAAAATTTATTAGACACACTAAAAAAAATTAAAATACAGTTTTTTTTTTTAATAATTTAACGGTACCTAAAGAATCTTTTAGTATCATTTTATTCATTTCTTTTAATTTAGACAAATTTATTCAAAGTTTGAAGAAGATGCATTAAATTATGCCCAGAAAGATGATATTAAAGAAAGTCGAAATTCAAGTAAAGTTAATTTTATGTGTTGATATCTGAAAGTCGTTAAATGAAAATTTAGTCAAATCAGTTAAATCATCTAATAGTTCAGATACCAACTTCAGGTGAAATTAACTTCACCTGAGTTTCCACCATTAAAGAAAGATAAATTGTAAAAGAAAAATAAAATGTTTTGTTTATCATTATCAATATTCAATAGAGCCTTATTTAGTTATTTTATCAAAATTAAATATTGAGAAAAATTTTAAACGGCTCCTAATAATTATCTTAAAAGATAACTAGACTTTTAACAAAAAAAATCTAACCCGATTTCTGAGTTTTATTTTTTTATGGGACTGATTAACACCTGCGTCAGTATTTATTTATTTTTAGTACATGAATTAATCAGTCCCATAAAAATAAAATTAAGAAGTCAAATTAAGTATTTTATTTTATTAAAAATCTCGTAGTACTTTCGAGATAATTATCAGAGTCGAGTTGAATATTCACTCTTAAATATTCATTAGAAATTATCGTAATTATGGAGGACCAATACTTTAGGACTGTTAACGAACATACCGTTTTTTTTTATATTTTATTAGTTTCTGTACATATAAGTTAGTCTAATTTATACCTATGCTATATGGAATTTGCACAAAAATTGATAAGGAGCATGCATTGTATACATCATTATATTTTACATGTTGATCGAAAAATTGTTATTCAGTATTATTTATAATATTCACTCAAAAAATTATTTTCTTATAAATAGTGTACTTAGCAAACATTATCAAAACGTAACCTTATTAAATTTTTAAAAGCTTAACACGTAATTTAGAGACATGTTTAATTTTAAAGAGTATCGTTACTATATTGATATTAATCATTAAAAATAAATAAATTTCTAATTTACAAGTTAAAATTTCCAAATTATTAGTAAAATATGGCTTAATAAACTATAACTGCTTTAAATGTACTATTTACATAGACACACACAAAAAATGTATAAAAAATATATTTTTTTTATACCTTTTAAATAAGTATCACATAAGAAAGGTTAAATTAATGTAGATGCCCTTATCCCCCCCCCCCCCCCTCTTTTTTTTTTTTCTCTCTCTCCCCTCCAATTATACTTTATAAAATGTCGTTTCCTTTGTAGCCTACCATTTTTTTAACGCGGGACATTAATTAATTATCGACAAAAAAATATTTATTTAAATTTTAATAGAATATCATTAGAGTAAATAGCCAATTTAATTTTTAAAAGATTATTTATTTTTAAATTATTCTTTAAAAATATTTTTAATTAAATTTATCTTTCAAAATTTTTATTTAATCATATTAATCCTTTCATTACTCTCATTGCTAATGGCATCAGAACTTGTTAAAGTAGCATGTAAAATGGCACCACAATACACAATTATAATTAGCAATTAATATGATAAGTTTATTAAATTAGATCAAATTAATTCTAAATTAAAAGATTTCAATGTCTCAAAGTTTTTTTTCAGTTAGATTTTAATTTGATTTAATTTTATAAACTTATTTATCATATTAACAGTCAATTAAAAATTTTAGATGGTGTAAACTGTAGTGTCACTTATATCTCATCAATAAACTTTAACGCCATCAACAAAAGGAGTGACAGTCTGACAGAATGACCAACTTAATTAACTTAAAATATTTTAAAAAATTAATTAAAAAAATTTTTCGATGACTAATTTTAAAAATATTATCACTTAAAAACGAATTTAATCATTTACTCAATATCATTATCTCTAGATTTTTTCTATTAAAATTCTATAGCTTCATTTTATCATATCATAATATGGTGATTTATTATATCAATTATGTTAAATATATACTAAAAATCAGTCATTAAATTAATTACATACTTATATAAAATAAATATTAAAATATAAAATATATATTAAAAATAAGTTAAACAAACGACTAATTTAATAAATGATATTTAGTGTAACCTAACATTTTTGTTATTACATGTTCAAGGATGATTTTCATATATATATATATATATATATATATATATATATATATATATATATATATATATATATGGGTATGCTTATTAGCTTGCATAGAATATAAGATTGAATTATTGAGGTGAGTGTAGGTGTGTTCGGTAAAAGAGAACAAGAATGACGAGAGGAGGTTCTCAATAAGCACCGGAACCAAGAAGAGGCTGCACCTTAGGGCTGAGAGCAGGGATGACCGAGAAGTTTGGGTGCAAGCCATTATGGCCGTTAAGGAAATGTACCCTCGTCTCTCCAACAAAGAGATCATGGCCCCTGTTGCCTCCGTCGCCGACTCTACTAGCAAGCTTCGCCAACGCCTTCTTGAGGAAGGCGTCAGCGAAGCCGCCATTCGAGACTGCGAGGATATTATGGGAGCTGAAGTCTTGTACTTGCGGAAGCAAATTGTTGCTCTCAAGCATAAGCAGTTGATGCTAATGGACACACTCCGCCATCTTGAGGTATTATGCATATTTCTCATTTATCATTTAAGATTTCAATTTTTTTTTTATATTTTAAAAGGAAAATTTTATGGTACCTTGTCAATTTTTGTGAAATTTATTTAAATATGAACAATTTTTGGTGTTATGGAACCCATTTTTTTATGTTTGATTCAATATTTTATTAGTCGTAACTCGTACCTAGGCACCGTACTAATTACCTTTTTTAAAATGCATTTGGTGCTTATATTACAGAAAGGATTTGAATATTATTAATGATTTTTAAATAAAAAAATATTTTATATATTTATTTTATTTTTTAAATTATATTTTAATTTTTATATATTTTTTATTATTGGATATAATGGAATAGTGTTAGAAAAATAACATATTTTTACGTATAATTATTTTTATGTAAAATTAATAGTTAAAAATCTTTAAATATTATATGTCAAATTATTATATAAAAAATTTTACTATATCATTTTATCTTTATATTTAAGATCTATTATACATTATTCACATTTATAATGAGATATATTTTTAAAATAGAATGTGAGATCTATATATATTTTATAAGCATGTATGCCCACTGATGTGTGAAATAAAAGTGAATATGAATAACACAATTCAGTTTTAATATATAAATTGAAGTTTTAACTATAAAATGTTAGTTATTTGTAGCTATTGTAGAATCATAATTTTTCTCTATATTTTATGTGGAATTACTGCTGCTGTTTTGAGCATTCGTTCTTTATATATTGTTTTTTATTTTTCCTATTGTTGAATTTTCTTCTATCTTCTTATTCTTCTAGACAGAGAAGGTTGACCTGGAGAACACACTTGTTGACGACATAAAATCAAAGGATAATGATCCCTCCTATCATTCTTCTCATGAAAAATATAGTGGTAAATAATTATACTCTGATAATTGGTTTACTGTCTTCTTCCTAACCATTTTTTCCTAATTAACAAAGAAATAAAGAAAATAATATTATACATATTTCAAAGTAATGAAAATAATTATATTTTTTTTCTTGTTTAACAATTAATTAAGAAGAAAAATTTATAAAAAAATACTATATACACAGAAAATCAATTATTAAGTTAGTTATTATATATTTGTGTATAAATACATATATTGTTTAACTGATATTTTATATTTTAACATCTAATTTATAAAGATGACTAATTTAGTGATTGATTTTTTATGTACACCTATCATAATTGATCTAAGAATATTTATAAGAGTATATATCATTATTCTAAAGTCAATTATCTACATTATTTTATTTTTCATTATCCTGTGGTGCAGATGGAAGTGTGAGTGATTCTTCAGATGAGCATGATAGACATGAAGATCAATTTGATGATGAACATAATGATGCATTCTTTGACACACAAGATTTTCTTTCTATAAGCCATGACTCTGAGGAAGAAGAAGAAGAAGATGAGGACTATGATGAAAATACTCCAAATGAAAGTGAAAAATCTTCAAGAAGACTTAGTTGTGTTGGATTGTACAAGTATCCAAAAGTGAAGAGGAGAACAAAGTTGCCAGAACCAGTTGAGAAGGAAAGTGGAGTGAGTCTATGGTCAATAATAAAAGAAAACATAGGAAAAGATCTTACAAAAGTGTGTCTTCCTGTTTACTTCAATGAACCACTCTCATCATTGCAAAAGTGTTGTGAAGATATGGAGTACTCTTACCTTCTAGACCGAGCATCTGAATGGGGTAAAATGGTTAGTTCCATATATATTTGCATGAATATTTCATATAATTTATTGATTGATTAAGTGTTTGTTTGTGCGTTATTAAGTTAATAAAAAAAATATTTTTTAATTAAAAAATATTTTTTATTTTTTAATGTATTTGATAAATTTTTAGTAATAAAAATAAAAATATTAAAAAAATTAAAAAATTATTTTTTTAAATAAATAAAAAGTATTTTTATATCGTTATACTTAAACATAATTGATAAATAAAAAATATTTTTATATGAGATATCCAAATATAAAATTATTTTTACTTTTCTATAAAATTTAAAAAAAAAAACTTAAAAAAACATTTTTTAAAAACTCATTCAAACAAACTTAAGATTAATTAAGGCGTGATGGGGCAATTAAAAAAAAAAGGACAAATTATACTAATAAATCTCTTCAAAAGTTTGGTAACATTTCTTGCAATCATTTTATTTGTACATGTTATATTGATTTTTCTAAAGATATTACGTGTATTATTGAGCAAATATTAATGGAAGTGAATGTACAACATTTTAGATTAATTAAGAAATCAATTTGTTTTCAATGTATCAATTATTTTTTTATATTAAATTTTAAATCTTAAATTCTAATAATAAATTTTAAATTAAAAAAAAGTTTGTAAAAATAATTTTATAATAAAAAATTAATTAATATTAATTAATTAAAAATTAGTTTCTATACTTATTACAATTTTTTTTGTATATCTTTCTTTTTTTTATATTTTTTATATTCATTTTATTAAAATATAACCGTCTAGAAAAATAAACATGTATAACTTATAAAAAAAAAAGAACTAACTCAAATGTTGTTAAAAAACAAAATATAGGATTTTACTATGCAAAGCTATTAAAAATAAATAAAACTAAATTATATAATTTTGATTGTAAGTGCAGGGTGATAGTTTGATGAGGGCACTCCATGTAGCAGCATTTGCAGTTTCAGGGTATGCAAGCACCAGTGGTAGAAGTTGCAAACCTTTTAACCCATTGTTGGGTGAGACTTATGAGGCTGATTTTCCAGACAAAGGTTTTCGCTTTATCTCTGAGAAGGTATATAAATGCATATCATTCTATTTCCTTTTCTTTTTAAGAAAAATTCAATTCAAGAAAAAGAATATTATCTGTGTTACTTATTATCATTTAGTATTGATATATAATTTATCCTTAAACATTCTTATCGAGGAACAAAATATAAAAAAAAAAAAACACGAAAGACTATTAGAATATATTGTTTTGATCATTACTTAATCATCATCAATTTAATTTTTTTAGTCTAATAATTCAATAACATATTTTATTCTATATTTTTAAATATTAATAATTAACTGATGACAAAAAAAAATAAATTTGAATGATCATCTAATATTCTTCGTATATAAATGCATATCATTCTGGTTTTTTTTTTTTAAGAAAAATTCAATTCAAAAAAAAATATTTAGCTGTATTACTTATTATTTAGTAAGGATATATGATTTATCCTTAAATAATCGATCTTTATCAAAGAAGGAGGAGTGGCTGTATTTTTTTTCAATTAAATAAATCAGTTTTTTATGTACTATATTTTATATTAATAGTTTAATTTAAAGTATAAAATTTAGCATTTAAGTTTAGAATTTAAGATTTAATATTTAAGATTCATAATTTTAGAATTTAGGATTTATAATTTAGAATTTAAAATTTTGGATTTAAGATATAAAATTTTGTACTTTATTTAGAGTTTAATAAGTGTTCTACTTTATATTTTTTCTAGAACGCACTAACATTCGTTTTATATATATATATATATTTGGAAACATTTCAAATGCACCGGAGAGTACCGGTGCACCAGTTGTTTTAACCGTTAATTTCAATTAATATATATTATATATATTTTTTATAATTCAGATCAACGATTAAAACAATTGGAGTACTGGTACTCCCGATGCACTTAAAATGTTTCCTATATTTTTTATTAAATAATACATATGTTTTATTATTGAAGTCTTAAAATGTTTCCTATATTTTTTATTAAATAATACATATGTTTTATTATTGAAGTACTTACAATGTTGTTATTGAGATAGGTCAGTCATCACCCCATGACTGTTGCATGCCATTGTGATGGCAATGGCTGGAAATTTTGGGGTGACAGCACCTTAAAAAGTAAATTCTGGGGAAGATCCATTCAGCTTGATCCTATTGGTATTTTGACTTTGGAATTTGATGATGGAGAAATCTTTCAATGGAGTAAGGTATATCAAGTTTTAATTATGTCATATATTCTTAATTATTATTATTAGCTTATTAATTAATTATAACTAACATCTTGTTAGTATATATCATCAGGTGACAACATCAATTTACAACCTTATTCTAGGAAAACTCTATTGTGATCATTATGGTACAATGAGGATAGAGGGAAACCGTGACTTTTCATGCAAGATTAAATTCAAAGAGCAATCAATCATTGATAAAAACCCTCACCAGGTGCCCTTTCGTATATATATCTTACTAGGAAACTATTTGAGTGAATTTTTTTTCTTTTTTTTTACTATTTTGATTATCACATTGGTTGTGATCATTTCTACTTGAATTTGATGTCACTTCTTCACTCTAAATGAGAGAGGCTGTATCCAATTAAAAAACAGAAAAGTTAAGGGCAACCATTTTTGTTTTTACCAATTTTAATCAGTTTTTTATGGTATTTTTTTAGGCCAATTTTTCTGTATTTATTATTTGGTGTTTAAATTTGGTCTAATATTTTTTGATTAGCAGTTAGTCTAGATTGCTGAATTAAAAGAATTAGACTGATAATTAAAAGTACGGACTAAAAACACTAAATTCTGTTTGCTCTTGAACTTTCTCCTTATATGTAACTTAAGTTGTGTTGCAGGTTCAAGGCGTAGTAGAAGATAAATATGGAGAAACAATGGCAAATATATTTGGAAAATGGGATGAGAGCTTGCTCTATGTTATTGGAGGGAATTCAAATAATAAGAAGAAAGGAGGGAAAGGCTCTAATTCTTCAAAACCCATTCTCATATGGAAAACTAACCCACCACCTGAACACCAAACAAAATATAACCTTACACAATTTGCCATTACACTTAATGAAATCACACCTGGACTCCAGGTTGGTAATTCATGTTTGATGCATATCACTAATTGATAAATAGGAACTTAATGTGCTTCTTCATTCACTTTTCTATTTATGATATTATTAATTTCTAAAATATTAATGGATGTTTTCTATTTCTAATATTTTATTTGTACCTAAAAGGAAGTTGAAACATGGTAATGAAAATAAGAGGATTAATCTTCTAAAATATGTGGGATGTTTAGTGTTGACTTTTTGAGTTAATAACACACAGGAAAAGTTGCCACCAACAGATTCAAGACTAAGACCAGATCAAAGGTATTTAGAAAATGGAGAGCATGACATGGCCAATTCTGAGAAGTTGCGGCTGGAACAAAGACAGAGAGAGGTACAAAATATTTTCTTTTAAGATATTTTATAATTTATTTTACAGAAACAAATATTTTATTAATTTTTAATAAAATACAGATAATAAGAATTTAATTTAAAAAATTAATTTTTTAAATGGTAAGAATTTAATTGAAAATTTAGTAAAATTATAAAAATAAGTATAATAATTAGTTTTTTTTTAAATGACAGATATTACGAAATTAATAACATATATTATTATTATTATTATGAAATTGATGAAAAACATTATTATTTCATCATAATTGGCAGGCAAGGAAGTTGCAAGAGAGGGGTTGGAAACCAAAGTGGTTTGTTAAGGAAAATGGAAGTGAAAGTTACAGTTATAATGGTGGATATTGGGAAGCTAGGGAAATTGGAAATTGGGAATCTTGTCCTGACATTTTTGGCCAAATCTTAAATTCTTCTGAGTCTAATTCCCCAACTACATGAACTCTCATTGAACTTTTTAAGGCCACTTATTAAAGTTTTTTTTTTAATATATAATATAATGATTTGCTAGCTAACTATTTTCTATAATTTTTTAAAAATAGTTTGATGTATATAATGTATTCTAAACTTTAAATTGTTTTAATTTTTTGTAAGTGTCTTTAAAAGCACTCGTTATTAAAACTCATCATTACTCCCAACAGAGTAGCTTCCCAATTCCAACCGGTAATAACATTATTTCTTGCTCTCACTTGCTCAATTATTTCAATGTTAGGTTTCGGAATTTGTTATAAAAGTCATAGTTGATTAGATTCTATTGTTTATGGGAAGCAAAAAAACTCATTAATTGTAATTGAACATAAACATTGCTCTTGTAATGTATATATCTTGATGATCCGTATATGTGTTTTAACTTTGTAATTTTATATACACTTTTGTAATTTTATATGTGTTAGAAATAAAAAGTATGACCACAATTCAATCAATCATGTATTAAATAATTTATTATTGTTATTATATTAAAATGTTAATATAATAAAGTCTTTGATTAAATTTAGAGATTTATCATTGTGATAGTGATCATAATATTGAGAGATAAATCTTTTATAATTTAATCTAAATTATTCTTGGTCATAGGATTATTAAAAAGGACATTAATAATCTGAAAATATCAATATATATATATATATATATATATATATATATATATATATTAGTAAGAGATAAAATATTAGTAATAAATAAATTATTATTATAATTAAATCTATTATTTTTCTATGATCACATTTCTACATTACTTTTTACAAACTTAAGTAAGCCATCTATTACGCTATTATTATAATGCTTTGAAATCAAAGAAAACTAAGTTAATAATTAATTCAAACTAAATATATTACCCTCCTATATATTCAACCTAAAAAAAAATTCTTCAATTCATTTAAGTATTCTTTTTGCTTGAGTAGTCTCCTTTAAACAAATTCTTCATCCATTAAAAAGCTCACATAATGGCACAGCTCCTACATAAAAAATAATTATAATAGTGTAACTATGTGTATAAATAATTTAAACAATTTAAAATAATCAATTATATATTTTCTAATTTAGTGAGGATTGAATTATATTAACTAATTGAGAATGAGAAATAACTTATTATGATTCATCACGAATGTTATTTTTTCTATTTTTTTTCCGCTAATTTATTCAGAATTTTTTGTGCATGGCTAGCAACTTGTTCTTTCGTTCTTGTTTTGACATAGTCTTTCGAAATTCTTCTCCACTTGCGCCCTAATTCTTTATATCCTCTAAGAAATAACCTGCCAAGACACAATTTTTTAAAATAATTATTAACAAAATTTATTAAAAAATTACAATGGAATATGATATTTTTGGAGGATTTTTTTCAGAAATAGAAAAAATTATTTATTTTTCTATACACAATTTTTTAACTTTAATTTTTTAAATATAATATTTTTTTAAATTTAAGACGAGTTCACCTGGGCAAACTTCATTTCAATTTTTTCCAAATTCACGTAACTCAAATTTTTAAGTCATTATCATGATCTTCAAAAATACATAGGAGTACACAAAAATACATAGACAATAACAATGACTTCTTCAATATTACCAATGACAATCATTATCATCGTCTCCAGACATATACAGTACACAGGAATAAGTCATATTTGACAAGGATTTTTTTTTTCATTATAAATTTGAAGTAAAAACCATTATTTTTATTAAAAATATGACTTATTCCTGTGTGTACTCTGAAGACGATAATAATGATTACTATTGTCCGTTGTGAAATTTAAGAATTTGAGTTAGCCATTTTTTTAGAATTTAAAGGGGAGTTAGCGGGGTGCGATGAACTTGCTTTGAAAAAAAATCGTATTTAAGAAATTAAAGTTGACAAATAAAAATTAGAAAAATAATAATTTCTTTATTTATTAAAAAAAAAACGTATTTTTAGATATTGAACCATTTTTTTTCTGATTTATTTTTCTTGGTTTCTGAGTCCAAGAAACGTTATTATGCTTATAATAATAAATAAAAGAGGAGGAAAAAGCAATAGAATAATACATACTCTTTCTCTTCCGGAGTCCAATGAACTGTTTTCTTTCTTTCACTAGTCACAGTTAAAGGTTGGTGTTCGATTATGTTGGTGTTGGCAGGTTGGTTTTGTTGACTTGTTCCGGGGAGGGAGAGTGGGTTGCGTTCCAATGTGGTGGGAGGTGCAGCAGGTGCGATGGAGGTGTGATGCAGATTGATATAAGAGTTATGGATGAGATTGATGTCGGTCATGAGCTTCTGGAAGCGTTCCTGTATCTGCTCGGGGGTCTTCCCGGGGAGACAAGCAGCCACATCATCCCACCGCTTCTGCATTGCTTCCGGAAGACATTCCGTAATAAGCATTTCAAACACTTTATTCTCATCCTCACTCCAGACGGGCTCAGGCTGTGCCTGAGGTTGTTGATAGCCACACACGTCAGCGGCAGACTGCACCACAGGCACATTGCCGGGAAACTCCGGCGGAGGCGGAAGCTGAGGCTGAGGCTGTTGATTACCACCCAAATTGGCGGCAAACTCCAGGGGAGGCGCATTGGTGGCAAGCTCCGGCAGAGGCAGAAGCTGAGGCTGAGGCTGTTGATTACCACCCAAATTGGCGGCAAACTCCAGGGGAGGCGCGTTGGTGGCAAGCTCCGGCAGAGGCAGAAGCTGAGGCTGAGGCTGTTGATTACCACCCACATTGGCGGCAATAATGTGGTTTTCGTCCCCAGTCCAGACCGGATGATACTGAGGCAGAGACTGAAACTCAGAGGGCCACTGAAACTGAGTTGGTCCCATGTCGGCGGCAAACAGTAGTTCTGCCTCTGTCAATGGAAGCAGTGATTGAAACGGAGGCTCCTCCCACAGTTTCATAGTTGAGAAAGTATCAAATTCTTCTTCGCTCATTCTTGGATTAACTACTTCTTCTTCCTTTTAGGATTCCAAATTAGATTATGGGTACTTCTTCTTAGAATTTTATTGGCCAATTTTATAGTATTTATAAGGAGTTCTTTAAATTTTACTTAATTTATTTTTTTGTAGTATTTAATTTTTTAAGAATGAGTTATTTTTATATTTTTTAAATTAAATATTATCTTATAATCTTTTTAGATAAATAAACATTATCTTTTAAGTACTATTATAAATCTTTTTATTAGAATTTTTAATTAATCAATTTTATGATATTTATGAGAAATTTTTTAAATTTTGCTTAACTTATCTTTTATAATAAATTTTAATTTTTTAAAATTATTTATTTTTATATCTTTTAAATTAAATATTAATTTATAATATTTTTAGATAAATAAACACTTTCTTTTTTTAAACACCATTTTAGATCTTCTTATTAGAATTTTAAGTTACATTAGGAGTAGTTCTTCTTTTTGTTAGGATTTTAAATTGGATTATCGATACTACTTCTTCTTCTTAAGGTGTTAAATTAAATTATGGATAAATCTAAAAAGATTTCATCAACTTAAAGTTACTATTATCTTTTATCAATAAAATCTTAAAAAAGTTTTTGAAACATAACAGTACCATTAATCTAAGTCGCACTAGTTTAAATTAGACTATATTGATTTTGCTTTTTAATCTAACACGCCTTAGGTAAACATACATCCTATTATTACAATCTGATTGAATGAAAAGTGTAAAATAAAATTGCTCTATGAATACTAAAAATTAATCATTACATATTTATATTTTTATATATGTTGTACATATATTACATATATTTTTTTAATAAATTAGTTCACCAATAAATAAGTAAACATTTTACAGTAAAATAATTAACCTCATTATGTTAGAATAACCAAATATTTTTTGAGTAGTATAATTGATTTTTTTCTTGAACATCAAGTTGAATGTAAAAATAATTATTTTAAATGCTGGGATTTTTTTTTGAATAAACGCTAGAGTTTAAAGTAATTATCTTTTTATTTTTGAAGTACAAACACTGATATAGATATAAATCATGCACACATAAATTTTAAATTTTTATAAGACATAAATAAAACACAATATATATACATATAAAATATAAAATATTTTTAGATAAATTATAATAATATTTTAATTACTTTTAATGTCTTTTTTAATTAGACTAAAGGGCTCAATTTTATGGAAATGGATCGTATATGTGCGCTTTTCCTCGATATGGAATCAAGGAGGGCTAGACATGTATGTGGGGCAAATTTTTGGTAGCTTTTGGGAGAAGAACTCGGACCGTCAGAGTTCTTCGTTAGTGAATTTCTCTCCCCGAAAACGCATGGTCCGATTTGAGATGGTGGAGGAAAAAAATTTTCGTGCATATAAATCGGACCCACTCGAACGGTCCGAGTTGCATGTTGAGAGTGTGAGTTGATGAAGATTGAAGTCGGACCGTCCGTTTTGACTAGGGATGCCAATCTTCTTCATAAACCGGGATATGAAAACGCTGGAACTCGGAGGGTCCGAGTAGTGAGACCCCTGACACCACACCGTGGTGAAGGCCCTCCCTACCCCATAATGCTGTCCAACTCCACTCGAGCTCCAATAACAAAAATAAAAAGCGTAGACTAAAGTGCCCGCATAGAAAAAGTTTACTCCATATCATATCAGCCCCTTCAGCTTACAGTATGGACAATGCTCATTTGTCAACACTGATAATTCAGCTTAACTATGAAGAATGGAAGCTGAAAAACTTGAACCACTCACTATTTCATGATGAAATATGTAATACCATGTCAAGATCAAACACCAAAATTTATTAAACAGAATCTCAAAAATATTCAACTACTGAAGGTATTCTTTAAAACTGTAGTGCAGAAACTCATAGGATTACTTGATATATATATTTTTTGGGGAATGCTAGGGGGACAATGACTTTGTTGAACAATATGAATAACCACCAATCAAATAAAAACACACTACACCTCCAAATTAACCCTCTAAATTTTAATATTAAAATAACCATCCGTACACTAGTAAAATGAACATCCGATATATCTATTGTTTACATTGTTTAATATTTTCATTGTTTACCTATACTTTTCCATATTTTTTTTACTTTCAATTGCTTGAACACGTGCAGCTAAACAACTGCAATGCATCTGATGAATGGTTTTGCATAAATCAATCGATTGGTGAAAGTAACTAATCGATTGAACAATGAATTAAATGTGGATATTAAATAGACGGATAAAAAATAAAAAAAATTGGATATTTAGTAGATGGATGGATGTTCGAAAGAAAAACAATGAGATTTTTTATAAAGAGAATGATACACGATTTTAATGGTGGGATTGAATAATTGGTGATGGATTATTCACCAATTTATAATGTTAATATTAAGGAAAAGATAAGATTAGAGTATCTAAATCAAAATAAAACTTTACAAAAGCAAGATAGAATTTTAAAGATAAGATAGATGAATAAGAAGATAATTATCTTTAATTAGCTAAATACTCAAATGAACTGAAATCGATTGGTTACTTTCACCAATCGATTGATTTATGCAAAATCATGCTTACCAGCAATATACAATCGATTGTTTAGTGATGAACTGAAATCTAATCGATTGGGTTAAATTTCAATCGATTGGTTTGATATTCCAATCGATTGGATTTCAGCGAAACACGATTTCATGAATCCTCAAGAACGTCTCGGATCGAATGTAATATTTTAAGAAAATTGGGATCCATGGAGGATATAATTGTTGTTTTTGTATTTGATTGTTAATGAACATGATAAATTTATGATAAATTAATTATTTATAAAATAAAAAATCATTTTTATAATTATATAAAATATATAGGGTCAATTTATAATTAAAATTAGTTAAAGGACTATGTAACAGTTGTTAAAAAAAAGTTAAAAAATATGTTTTTTACTTGGACCACTAAGTGGTCCAAAAGTTCCTGGACCACCGAATCCTGAGCCAACTAAGATGAAGAACATTGTTTGAAAGTGTAATAAGAGAGTAACGTTTTTTATTGTAGGTAACAACTGAGCATACATGAGAACGATGTGTAAAGCAGTTTGGTCAAATCAGAAAGAAAAACCATTGTCTCCAATGACAAAAGTAGATCAAACAGAGATAATAATCCAAAAAGGAACCAGAAGACCCCAAAAACAGAGATAATAATCAATTTTATGAAAAAATCAACCACAAATTTAAGAAATTCTCAAATTCAAGATAGAAGTAAAAAGTAAATTATGTGAGCTTCTTTGACCTCATCTTCTTGCAAATTGTGCGTCCACGAGCCTTTGTATGTGCTCCGTCAGCTTTGACAAATATTCCGGCTCCGTGCATTTTTCCGGTGGAAAACTCACCTTCGTAGGTTGCTCCGACGACCACCCGAACCATCCGCACTCCCCTTCGCACATGCAACCGTCCGACCGTAGCTATTTTCCAGCGCGGCTACCTTCCCGGTTAGGGTTCCGGCGTAGAGGCCACCGTTGGGAGCGATCTGACTACAGACGTTCGGCATCACGCGTCGTGACCCTGGCGGTGCTCGATGACGTCATTCCCTTCTTCATTATCTTCTGATTTTTTTCTTCTTGGTAGTGTGAAGCTGTTCAGTTCAGAGTCAGGCACAGTGAGAAGCGTTTACTGCATCTTCTTTTTTTCTTTTTTGAGTTTCAGATCGGCGGCAATAATTTCCGGCCGTATTATCTTTGAAGTAGGGTGTATGCATGAATCAATGATGTTGCCGTTGCTTTTTTGTTGTTCTATTTCATTTGGAGAGAGAAACAGTGACTAGAGAAATGAGAAATAATGCATTGGGAACGTTGCCGTTTTCATTTGGAAGAGGCGGGAAAAAGCAAGGCGTTGAGTGAATGTCTTTTTTGTCATGGAAATGTTTTTTTGGGTTAAGTTTATTTCCTTTTATCCATGTTGCTTGTTCATCAAAAACTTTTTGGACCTGGCTAAGTACAGTTCATTTCTTCAATTATTTATATTTGTTTCGGTCAAAACAAAAGCTCAAGACCATTATTATCATACATCTTTTCCTCACTCTTAATTAGTTAATATAATTTTCACTAATTTAATAAATATTTAATTGGTTAAATTTTTTAATTATATAAACAATATAATTACATTATTTTAATTATTTTTATCAATTTATGTAGAAATTGCGTACTTTTTACTGGTGGAGGATATGCTAAATAGAAGTATATACATGTTTTCTTAGTTTTCTTAGAATCTGTGTCCCAAAGCATCGCATTATAATAGGGCAGCAGATGGCCTAGTGGCGTAGGCAGATCTGGAGCAGTGTAGAAGTCAGTGGCTAGTGGCGGAGGTGATAATGTCCGCGCTGAACTTGATGGCGTGGAGGGCAGGGAGGAGCGCGAAGCCCCTTATACACCCAACGAGCAGAATCAAGCCGGAAAAGAGATTGGCGAAAATGCGGAGAATTGTTCGAACAGCGCAGCGAAAAAAAACATTCTACCAGGTGTAGTTAATGAGATCCATGCTAGTTTGGACGAGAGTGGTAAGCAGCATGTTGGCATATGTCTGATGAGGGATGATGCCGTGCAAGATTCAGATTTAGAGGATGAGAATACAATGATGCAGAAAATTGGGTTGGATGATGAAAGGGTTGTAAGGAACTTGGAAGATTCGGAGGACTCGAAGCAGGATGCAGACGGTGAAACTAATCAAGATGAACACGGAGGAAGTTGGGATAAAGATATGGCTGAAAATAGGGCTGCTTGGGATCTGGCTATCGAATCAGGAGCTGTTTTATATGACGAGGATAAGGACATTATGGCTATTCTCCAAGTTCAGAATGAAGTATTGGCACAAAAAAAAGGCAAGCAAAACAGAAAGAGAAAGTAAGAAGGTGCCGCACTAAAAACCGAAATAAGGTGTGTAATAAAGTTTTTAAATGATTTTAGTTTGTGGAATAAGAGGTGTAGTACCCTCACTACCAGAATGTCACGCTTCCGGCTGCGCCACTCTGATAGCAAGAAGTATTACGACTACTTTACATACTAAATATTAAAATAGGAGCCTGTGACTCGACACTGTATCACTGCGTTCTTTGAAAATCGGAAAATAAATACTTTATCTTAAGAAAAATACAAGCAGGCATAGATTCATATACAAGACTCCTTACATAATATATATATATATATATATATATATATATAACATACAACTCCTATCCCTCTTACAAACTTGTGATAACAAAGACGAGGGAAGAAAATAATCCAATTAATACAACAACATAAAACCAAACGCAGTTTAACTCTTCTTAATGTTTCTTCATTCGGTTCCTGAAAAGGTAAAGCTGTAGGGGGTGAAAACCTAACCACACGGTCTCACCACGGAGTTTCAAAGTTGTCATAAGAAGATATTTAATAAGAAAACTATTTTCAAGTTCAGTGATTATCATTGCCTTATGAATCTTTTAAAGACCAATAGGTAATCGTTCAAAACCTTTTCGAAGAAGCAATGTCTAATTTTTCAAAAATCCAAAACCTTTCCTTTTTTATAAGAGAATCTCAATCAGAAACTAACCACGCAATCAAACAACACAATCATTAACTCAGCACCAAAGTTCATTCTCAAATGTAGCACACCAGGATAAACACACGCAAGACAGACAAGGAAAGCACAAGTAGGCAACAGTTACAGTAAATACTTCAAGTAGCAGTTACCATAGTTCTGAAAACCGGACCGGACCGGCCGGTTCAACTAGAATAACCGGGAACCGGTGGTCTAGCCAGTCCGGGTGACGGAGAAAATCGTCTGACAAAAAACCGGTGAAAAAACCAGTTGAACCGGCGATTAACCGACGAACCGGAAGAACCGTCCGGTTTTTTGACGGTTTAGTGGTTTGCAGCTTCAATGCCAAAACGACGTCGTTTTGGCTTAAAAAAAAAAAAAAGAAGAAGAAGAAAAGGCAAACGCGTAGCGCCGAAACCTAACCCACTACCACTAACCCTAATCTCAATCTGAGCTCAGCTCCCCTTTTCCCTAACCTAATCTGTGCCAGCCTCCATTCACCCAGCAAGGCCACCATTCGCCATCGACAACCATCGACAGCAGCTGCGACCACCACCGGCCGAGCCCGCCTCCTCGTCGCCGAACGTCACTTAGCCCGCCCCTCATTCGCCACCCACAACCATCGACAGCAGCCGCGACCACCACCTGCCGAGCCCGCCTCCTCGTCGCCGAACGTCACTTAGCCCGCCCCTCATTCGCCACCCACAACCATCGACAGCAGCCGCGACCACCACCGGCCGAGCCCGCCTCCTCGTCGCCGAACGTCACTTAGCCCGCCCCTCATGCAGCCGCGACCACCACCGGCCGAGCCCGCCTCCTCGTCGTCGAACGTCACCTAGCTCGACCCTCATTCGCCACCCACAACCATCCACAGCAGCCGCGACCACCACCGGCCGAGCCCGCGTCCTTCTGAATTCGGTAAGACTCTGTTCTATGCTCCTTCTTGATTTTGGATTTTGATTTTCTGAGGTTCTGTGAGCTCGCCTGTTCTATGCTGCCTTCTTGATTTATGATTTTGATTTTCATCATTGCTGTTGTTGATTTTGAATAATGAATATGTTTTGCTGCTTCTGTTTGTTGCTTAATGATGAAAATTTTTTGCTGCTTCTGGATATGCTTGCTGTTTCATTATATTCATGGTTTTCTGAATCATTGCTGTTGTTGATTTTGAATATGTTTTGCTGCTTCTGGTTGTTGCTTAATGATGAAAATTTTTTGCTGCTTCTGAATATGCTTGCTGTTTCATTATATTCAGAATGATGAAAATTTTTTGCTGCTTCTGAATATGCTTGCTGTTTCATTATATTCATGGTTTTCTGAATCATTGCTGTTGTTGATTTTGAATATGTTTTGCTGCTTCTGTTTGTTGCTTAATGATGAAAATTTTTTGCTGCTTCTGAATATGCTTGCTGCTTCATTCGGTTTCTCTGTTTTTCTCTCTAGATCTGTTTCCTCTGATTCAATTTTGTGTATATATGTATACATTTTTGTGTAAATTGTGTTGTTTTAAATTTGATTTGTTTTGTTTGAATGGTGCAGTACTGAAATTGATATGGTTTTGAAACTTTAATTAAAATAAAAAAAAGAAACTGATGATTCTCTTCTGAGCTCACTGTCACCACCGTCATTCCTCCCTCGCCGTGTCTCCAGTAAGCCGCTGCTTCTTTAGTTTTGATTTCTAAGATTCTGGCTTCTGAGTTGATTTTTTGTACTAGATTCTGAATTGTGATTGTGTTCTGAGTTGGGTTGTTCCTTAATGTGAGTCTGAATTTAATTTGAATTGTTTCACTTAGTTTTTCTGTTTCTAGATTTGGAGGTTGAGTTGTCTGTAACTCTGTATTCTGAGTTTTTGTTGTTGAAAAGCATTGAATTTGTTGAATCTATTAGGGTTTGGTTAGTTATAAGAGGCTTGTTGCACAATAAGAAATTTCATCAATGTGTTATTCAATTGAATTGTATATTGGCAGCCCAAAAAGGGATAATTGAATTGTATAAGAGAATTGATGTTGAATAATTAGCCTTGGCTTGACAATGTTGCCTGCAAGATCTTTAATTTTTTGCAGTTTGACTGGAAATTCTGCCTCAGTTAGTTGTTTTAAAGTTATCAATAAATTTAACTCAATCTGAATATTATCAATGAACTTTTCATCTTCAATTTTTTTTATATCTTAAATTCTATTAATTTTTTTTTTACTTAAAAATTCATGAATTTTAATGAATTTAAATATATAAAATTATATATTTAATTTTTAATAATTTTATTTAATATTTAATTAAACCGGTTGAACCCCGGTCGAACTACTGAACCAATGAACCAGTTGCCTCACCGGTTCATTGACCGGTCCGGTTCTCGCAACCTTGGCAGTTACAAACAGTTTAGCAATTAGGCAGACCAAAACAAGTTCAAACCCAAGCAAAGCATACAAATGCATATGATGCATGCCTGTCCTATGGCTGATGAGGCTCATTTGTCGGTTATCCAGCAAACCTGACAAGTTTGAATTGTCTTTAGACTGTCCCCCGACGTGCATCCCCAAGAGTCTATGCATAGCTTTTTCTCAAATAATCAATATTACTTAATGGGGGTAACATTCCCGGAAATTTATATAGTGCCCCGTCACACTTACGTCGTAGGGTCAACAGAATATCGAGTTTTCAACCTGGTACATGTGGTGGCAAGTCACAGCACTTAATCCAGGGAACCTCGTATCTCAGATATTTCAAATTCATAAGCCATATGAATAATTCAAATATCATATTTTAACATTCTCAACATCATAATCATTCATCAATCCAAATCTCATTTTCAAATTTATTCAAAAACCATATTTCAAAGAAAATTCTCATCAATCCTCACCATCCTTCTTTCCATCCCGTTCATTAACAATCCCAATTCAAAACATAATTCTTTCTTTAATAAATAAATCAATCTTAAAACGTATAATGTTTAAAAACAAATCTTTTTAAGTAATTACTTCAAATAAAACTTAAAATTTCGGCAGCATCTCCTCTAAAACTCGGACACTGCCACCCTTTTCGAGTCCCATCCAAACATTTCTCAAACCTTTTCTCAACCATTTCCAAATCTCAATCATTTTCCAAAATTCAACTACTTCCAATATCAAATTATTTTCAAATCGAACCAATTCCAATAATAAAACTCTTTTTAAAATCAAAGCAGCTCAAATATTAAATCATATAAAATCAGACTAACTCAAAATCAAATCGCTTCAAACTACTTTTCATAATAACCAAGTAAATAACTTTTCAAACTAATTTCTTATCAACAACCATACACCACTCAAGCAATCAAGCAACCAACAATTCAGTCTAACAAATCATCCCATCCACAGGACAAGTATAATCACAGAAATATATCTTTTTGCATCAATATCTATTTATAACAACTCTGTAATATAAAATAGATTTTTAGAAAAAAAAACCTACCTTAATAAGTCAAAACTATAGACCAAACACGTCACCGAAACTCTTTTCCTCTCGGCCCGACATTGGTAACAGCCACAACCACAGCTCCACGGTATCCACACCCACAGCAGTAACTTAAATTCACCAACGTGCAGCAACCAGATCTCGATCCTAAAGCATTAACGTCGTAGAATCTTAACAACATATAATAGAACAGCGACTGACAGAGTTTAAAATTGAAATAAGGAATAGCTTACCGTACTAGAGAGGAGCGACTAAACCGAGCAGCCGCAATGACAACAATACTCGCTACAATCAACGGCTCAGAGCAAAGGCGGCAGTAGTGGAATGGTAGCTCTGACAGCGGCGTACGACAGAGTAATTCACGATAAACAATCCCTAGCACAAACAACCTCAGCAACAACTCTTATAGTAACCAGAATTTTGACCGATAATAAGAGAAAACCAAAACAGAGCTAGAGTTTACCAAGAAGGTGGCGGCTACAGCGGCGGTTTCCGGCGACCAGAGGTACGGCGGTTGTTCCTCATTGATAATCGACGGCGGCGGCTGAAGCTTCATTGACGGTGACTTGGCAGTGGCTTGAACGGCTTCTCCTCTATGCGCGCTCTGCTTGACGGTGACGGACTCAGAGACGGCGGCGACGTCACACGCAGCAGTAGTTCGTGATGATGACGATGGCGGCGCTGACTTCATGGCGAGGAGGACAGCGGCGACGGGGACTCGCGGAGACAACGACGGACGCGAGGGCAGGGCTTTTCCTTCCTCGCGCACGCTCTCTGCTCTCAGACGACAACACGGCGACCCAACAGTGGCGGCGGCGCTACAGTGGCGCGATGACTCCTTTCCCAACACCGGCGATGATGGCGATTCGGGATGAGGGCGCCGGCGGCGACGGTAGCAAGACACGAGGCAACTTCTATCTCTCCTTCCAGTCGCGGTCTCTCTCTCTCTTTCTAAATGACTCGACGGTGACGGTGGCTCCTAGCCCCACCGGCGCCGTCCCCTTCCCTTCCCCCTCATCCTCTCAGCTCTCCCTTCCTCCCGTGTCCTCCTTCTTCTTTCTTTTCCTTTCTTTTGTTTCTTCCTTTTGCAGGTTAGATTAGGAAAATTGAAATGAATATGGCGGTTAGGGTTTGGTCAGAGAAAGGAAACATTGGCGATGGTTAGGGTTAGGTTAAAAGGGGTTAGGATTTTGTGTGTTTGATTTTAGGATTAGGGTTTAATTTGGAAAAAATGTGAAATTAGGGATTTTTGGACAAATTGGAGTTTTCTTAAAATTTAATAAAATTAAGAGATATTATATTAAATTAAATATAAAATATCCATCTTTAAAATACCGGTTAAATACAAATTTATAAATTAGTTTCGATTAAATGCTAATTAAATAAAAATTGGAGACAAATAAATTAATTCTCCTTCATTTATAAAATAAGGTTAAAAATATAAATATTTAAAATTAAGGCATATAAAATATTCACTATTTTTTCAATTATAAAAACTCTAAATAAAAAATAAGATTTTACTCAACTTTTATATAAAAATCTCCGAAATACAGTCTTAAATAAATATAATGCATCGTAAATAATTAATTAATAACTTTTAAAAATTTAGAGGTCTTACATGAGGGGTTTAGGGGGTGTTGGAAAGTGGAAAATGGTAAAAAAAATTTAAGAGTAAAAATAATGTGAATATATATTAGGATTGATAGAGACAAAGAAGGAGGTGATTTCTAAGTTTGATGTAGTGCAATTTTGGGGTAATGATGCGGTGAGTTTGAAATTTGTGGGATCGGAAGGTGCTTCTGGAGGTTTATTAATAATATGGGATGTTATGATGTTTAGGTTGAGTAATTGTTATAAAGGGGAGAGATGGTTGTGTATAGAAGGGGAATTGACAAACAATAATTTTATTTGTGCTATTTGCTTGGTGTATGGTGCGTATACAAGGGAAGAGAAGTTTGCTGTGTGGGAAGAGTTGAGTTTTTTATCTGAAATATGTCAGGTTCTTCTTTGCTACATGGGTGTCTTCAATGAGATTGTGCAGTTGGAAGAAAGAAAAGGTGCTAGCGTGTTAACAGCTTTATCGAACTGGTGGATATAGAGCTGAATGATTGTAAGTTTACGTGGTTCAGGGGTCAATCGTGCAGTTAAATTAATAGAAATATTGGTGAGTTTGGTTTCATTGTTATCATTTGGAGCACTTGGTTGAAAAGAAATGACAGAATTTTCAGGAATCAAGAATCAGGTGTTGCAGGAGTAGTTAACAGGTCGATTAAGAGTTACAAAGAGTAGAGTAATATTTGATCTTTTAGGTTGTTAATAGCTTTTGTCGAAGATAATTAAAAATTAGTTTATTTTATCTATTTAGTACTTTTCTATTGAGACGTTGACGTTCCACTTTGTTGTATTAAATTTTTATTTCAAAAAAAAATCCATCTTAAAAGTAATAATATAAGAATGTGTGACTTGATAATATACATCTATTAATAATAATGATTTAAGAATGTGTCTTGACAATGAACAAGAATATCCTAAATTTAATTGTAGTTGATAAGTCTTCTGATTAATAATATTTGATTTTCTAATTTTTTTTTCATATCTAAAGTCGATGATTATGTTAAATAGAATTTAAGTGAGAATGAAATACATTTTTTTAAAGAAGTAATGTTACGTATACAACTTTTTTTTATAATTAAGTTCAATTAAGTTGGTGCAAAGCTTAGTGAAAGAATATATATATATGTTATTACTTTTTTTTTAAGAGAACAAAACTTTATTAATATAGCACATAAAATTTTGCATACATAACACAAATCTTTATATATAATACAAATTTTTATTGTAAATATATTCTGTTTGTTGGACGAGTAGTCAATGTTATGTGTATGTAATTCTCAAAATTTTTCTATGCTACGTATAAAAATTTTATGTTATGCAACAAGATTTTTGTGTTGTATACCAAAATTTATGTATTGTGCGTATTTTATTGGTTAGATGTCAATGTTTTGGGCATGTGGTCCTTAAAAAATTTTTGTGTTGTATACTAAAATTTTTATACTTTAATTTTCTGAACATTTATAAGAGAAGAAGGAGATGAAGATGATGAGAGCGATAATAATAATAATAATAATAATAATAATAATAATAAGAAAAATAAAAGGAGAAGAAGAAATTAAACAACATTAAGAAGATTACAACCCTAATGACAATGACGATAACGACGATAGTTGCGATAGTAACAAAAGAAAAAAGAATATAAGAATAAGAAGAAACAGTGACAATATTAAAGGAGAAAGAAGTACGTAAATAAATTTTTATTTTTAAACAAGTTGATTAAATTTGATTATCCAAAATATTTGGACATCTAATATTTTTGTTTTTAAAATATATTCATTAAACAAACTTGTAATAACTCTTTAAAAGTATTTGTTTTATAGAAATTAATTATAATTTTTTCTATAAATTTTTTACTATTATTATTAATTACTTCAATTGTATAAGAGGATGAATATAGCTACTCACAAACCATTGTTCAAATCATTGACAACTCTATTTAAGAGTGAAGGCAAAATTCAATAACAAAATAGCTAGTGGATGGGTTGTGCATTGTGGAGTTAGTTTGAGTAGTATGGTGGTTATTATATGTATGAGGACTCTACTATTCAGTTATGTACACACTCTTGTATTCTAAATTTACAATTAAATGCAACATTTTTGTTTGGTAAGTCGGGTACTGGACGGATCGGATGAATGTCCTTATTAACAAAAGGGGAAAGTCGTCTGGTCGAACATCTCCGGGTTGGAATAGGCGAGGTCCCGAGCTCTTCAGATGTGAAAAGGGGGGTGTCACCTGCAAAGACACTCCGACGCGCAAGTCAATGAAGTGTGCAGGCGAAAAGAGAGTAGTGTAGTGTAACGTACCTTGGGGGAAGGGTAAGGTCTTCCCCTTATATACTGTGTCAGAAGTGGGCCTGACAAGGGCAGGTCCACTTTCTCCGAGGCGTGCTCCTCACAGCTGTAACAGAGCTGTCAAGGACGCATGTCCGGGTCGGTGATTCTCGGGTCGGGCCAGCCCGTAAGGGGGCTTGGGCCAGGCTGTAACAGTGCCCCCACGCGCCAGTAATAGTCGTGAGAGCTATCAGTGGCGTGTTATTCCTTGTTTCATGCGTCATCGTCAGGTCGGCCGCCCGTGGGAGGGACGTGCCCCCTGCGCGCGTGTCTCTTGGTTGTTGGGGCAACCGTTTGTCGCTTCGTTCTCCGTGCTGATCATTAAATGCTCATAATGGGTTGCAAAACCCTGTACGCAAAGACTATTTTGCCCCCAAGTCTTTCGCGCTTCCTGGGTGGCAGTTTTAAACAGTTTGTTTCAATTTTTCCTTTTTCCACTCTTGCTCCTACCATCTCATTCTTCTTCACCCAGAAAATCCCAGAGCACCCCAGAGCATCCCAGGGCCTCATCCTAGCATCTTCGTGCATTTCTCCTTCTTCCCTCTTCGTTTTTACAACCATTTCAGGTAACCTTTGGTCCTCTCTCTTTTCTGCTTTGTTGTTGTATGCTTGTTATTTGTATCTTGTTTGATTTTTGTTGCTAGGTGACTTTTTAGTGCTAAGTAGATGTGTTAGGAGAGAGGTACCATTCCAGGGTAGGTTTTTAGGTGGCTTGCGTGGTAGGTATAGCTTTAGCCATGCTTGATCTTAACTGTTGAATAGGATGGACATAGTTTCTGAGTTTTTCCCGGATTCCCAATCTCATAGACTAATGGAGTGGTACCCCCACTGTAGGTATGCCTCGCGTTGTCTCCCGGGCTTCTGTTTTCGCCGCGAACTATGACCCATACGCTTGGGTGACCTCAGATGTGAAGGACTCGCCGAATCAGATGGATCTGGCAGAGTTGACGGAATTTCGGCAAGCCGGGTATTTGTGCGGGGGGACAGATGAGGAGGCCAATTATGAGACCTTCGTTCCTGCTCCCAATGAGCGGTTGTATGAGATTAATTTTTGCTCTCCCCGGGTTGCCGACTGGATTTGGTTTTACAAAGCCATGTTCACCCAAGTCGGCGTTCACATACCGTTTTCTGATTTTCAGATGTCACTTCTTAATCGGATATCCGTGTCGCCGTCGCAGCTCCATCCGAACAGCTGGGCTTCTATCCGCTGTTTCGAGATGGTTTGTGAATATCTCGAGCTGCCGGTGTCGGTGGATGTCTTTCTCTTCTTCTTCAACCTTACCAACCCCTCCAGACAAGGGAAGGCGAGAAAAGGGTTCCTGTCCTCCGGTCTGCCCAAGGTCGGAGGGTGTTTGGCCTGTTCGAGGACTCCTATCATGGGTTCAAAGATAAATTCTTCAAAGTTCGTCCCGTCGAAGGTCGCCATCCCTTTTGGTTGTCGTTAGAGGGGGAACGCCTCATTTCGACGTATTGGAGCTTCGGGGCGGGGTCTAATTCTTTCATTAAGGTGACCTACAAGGGAATGTCTCCTGTAAATAAGAGGATCGCTGATGTGTTGTTTGCTCTTTTTGGAAAGAACCCCGTGAACCCCACCTCCTTATGGGTGAACGGGAGTCCGCCAGGAGTTATATTTGTGAGCTGTTTTGTCTTGTACTTTTGCATTGTTTATTATTTAATTTGCTCTTCCCGACTTCACGACTAACGTATTTATTTCTCTGTTGTAGTGGAGATGTCTGCTTCGGTAACCGGGCTCGAAAATTTAGTCAAGACCTTCTTGGAAGATAGCGACGAGGAGAAGGCTGACGAGAAGGATGCTGCGGAGCCGGAAGGCCCTACCGGGGAGAAGGAGAATCAAGTTGTACCTTCTCCCCGGGATTTCGAGATGTCCGACAAGAATTCTGCCTGGATGCAGGCTTCTCCCGTTCCCGATGAGACGGCCGATATTGGGCAGTCGTCCTCTACTCAGCGGGAGCATGATAATTTGAAGCTTGTCCCTACTCCCAAGAGACAAAGGGCATCCTCCAGCCCGGAAGGAGCTTTCACCGTGATGGAGAGGAACTTCGATGCTGGGGCCTTTATTGATAATCAACTGATTCCCGGTACGGAGGATCACTTCCTTGGTACCAAACTCGCGGGGCAGGCGAGGTGGATGTATCGTACCCTTCTCCGCGGAGCGGTGATAGCCCGGAAGGCCGAGTTCGAGTTGTTGGGCATGCAGGCGTTGCAAAGGAAGCTCGATACTGCTGCCCAAGCCAACAACGAATTCAAGGTCCATGTTGAAAAGCTTCAGGAACAAATGGCCGCGGCGGAGAGGGGGTGCAAGGATACCGAGGAGAAGGATGCGTCCTTTGAGGAAAAAATGAATGCCTCCGACGCCACCGTCTCCCGTTTAACCGAGCGGGAGATGACTCTAGAGAGCCAGCTCAACGCTGCGCAAGGTCGGGTGGTCGCTGCGGAGAAGGAACGTGACGCGGCCGTCTCGTTGGCTGAGGTTGCGCGAGCCGAGGCGAAAGAGTTGAAAAGGAAATACAAGGCGGTCAGGGAGCAGGGAAAGAACGCAATCTTTATGACCGAGGAGGCTCTCAAGGCCCAGGTGAAGATCGTGGTCCCAGAATTCGACACTTCGGCTATTGGAGTCTTCAAAACAATCCAGGACGGCAAGATTGTCGATATGCCCCGGAAGTGAACTCTTGTAACTTGCGCTTTTTCTGTTTCCTTGTAGAATACTTGTTGAAACCATTAACTTTTATACTTTAGTGGTCGCCTGGTTGGCTTTATGATTATCGCCTTTATTTTGTTTGTTAGCATTTTATTTCGTTACCGTTTTTTCCGCGTGGACTTATCGCTTGTGTCTGTTTTGCCGTTTGTGCTGGTAATTTAGTTGAAACCGTCTTGGTCTTATTATCGCGGCCGTTCGTTATGGCTACGATTCGGTTGGCTCCCGGGGTGATCAATCCCGGGTTGCCGTTGAAGAATGCGATGCTGCGGGATACATGTTGGGGAACAATAGATAGGAGAATTTAGACAAGTAAAAAGTAGTCGTTAGCTGGACAGTTCTATGAGCACGGTAGGCGTTTAATGAAAGTAAATCATTGGAAATTAACATTTGATAAAATTAAACACCTATCTAACTCATTGGGTCGCTTGGCTAGTGTGCCCAAGCTACGAGTAGAATCTTCTTAGGTTACCTGCATTCCACGTTCTCGTGATTTCTTTGCCGTCGAGTTTTTCCAGCTTGTAGGCGCCTTTGCCAAGCACTTCTTTGACTCTGTAAGGGCCTTCCCAGTTTGCCGCCATCTTTCCTTCTCCTGGAGACGGTGGCCCGATGTCGTTTCGTCGCAGGACAAGGTCTCTTTCCTCAAATTCCCTTCTGAGGACCTTGGTGTTGTATCGCAGGGCTATCCTCTGTTTTAGCGCTACCTCTGACAAGTGGGCCATCTCTCTGACCTCGTCTACCAGGTCTTTGTCCACTGCTTCGACCCCGTACGTTAAGCGGAAGGGGGTTTCCCCGGTGGAGCTTTGCTCGGTTGATCGGTAGGACCAGAGAACCGAGGCAAGCTCGTCGACCCACGTGCCTTTTTTGCTGTCTAGACGCTTTTTAAGACCCAGTAAGATGATTTTATTTGTAGACTCCGCTTGCCCATTTGTTTGGGGGTGTTCAACTGAGGAGAACTTCGGTTTTATCCCCAAGCCAGTGAGAAACTCTGCGAATTTCTTGTCAGTGAATTGCGTCCCGTTATCCGAGATGATGATATCCGGGATGCCAAAACGGGTTATCACCTGTCTCCACATGAACTTCCTACAATTGGACGAGGATATGCTAGTGAGTGGTTCGGCCTCTATCTATTTGGTGTAGTAGTCGATGGCAACTATGAGGTACTTGACCTGCCCTGGGCCAACTGGGAAGGGTCCCAAGAGGTCGACTCCCCACCGTGCGAAAGGTCGAGTGGACGTTAGCAGACTCAGCTCGGAGGCTGGCACTCTGTGAAAGTTGGCATTTTGTTGACACTTCGTGCATCTCCTTACGAACTCCTTGGAGTCATTCATCATTGTCAGCCAGTAGTATCCAGCTCGGATGAGCTTCCTTGATAGGGCCTTGCCCCCGATATGGTGGCCGCAGCACCCCTCATGGACTTCTCTGAGAACGTAGTTCGTCTGGTCGGGGTGCAGACACTTCAGCAAAGGTTGGCTGAGTCCCTTTTTGAATAGCTGATCCTGTATGATCGTATATTTGGCGGCCTCCCTTCTTATCGCTTTGGCTTCTTTTTCGTCTTGGGGGAGTTTGCCGTTTTGCAAGAAGTCAGCGATGGGGTCCATCCAAGAAGGGGCTATTTTGGTCAGGTGAAAGGCAACTGCTGGCTCTTTCGTGATGCCTTGGATGAGGGAACGGTTTCCGGTTCCGGGTTTTGTGCTCGCCAGCTTGGATAGGAGATCTGCCCGTGTGTTCCTCTCCCTTCGAACGTGTTGGACCGTGACCTCTTCAAATTGTTTACTCAGCCCTTTGACCCTATCTAAGTATTTCTGTAGTAATGAGTCTCTAGCTTGGTAGCTTCCATTCACTTGCGAAGTAATGACTTGCGAGTGACTGCATACTTCCAGCCTCTTGGCCCCGACTTCCTGAGCTAGAACCAAACCCCCCAGGAGGGCTTCGTATTCTGCTTGGTTGTTCGACACGGGAAACTCAAACTTAACCGATTGTTCATAGATGACTCCGGCCGGACTTTCTAAAATGATCCCGGTGCCCCCGGACGTCTGGTTGAAGGCTCCGTCTACATGGAGCTTCCATCGTGTGTCCACGTCCTCGGTTGGATTCCCAGTTACTTCCACCAGGAAGTCTGCCATTGCTTGCGCCTTAATCGCGTGTCGGGGCTCGAAGCCTAGGTCGTATTGGGATAGTTCGATGGCCCAGGTCATCATTCTTCCCGCTAGATCAGGCTTTTAGAGCACCTGACGAATCCCTTGGTCCGTTCTCACGACCACCTGGTGACTCTGGAAGTATTGTCGTAATCAGCGGGAGGAGACCAGAAGTGCCAGTGCCAGCTTCTCCATTTTGCTGTATCTGAATTCTGCCCCTTGCAGTGCTCTACTCACAAAGTAGATCGGTTGCTGGGATTTCCCTTCTTCCCGTACCAACACCGCTGCGAACGCCCCCTCTGTGATGGCTAGGTATAGGTAGAGTGGCTCTCCGGCTTTCGGCTTCCCGAGAACTGGGGGTGCTGCTAGAATCTCTTTGAAGTGGTTGAAGGCTTCTTCGCACGCAGGGGTCCACTCAAATGCTATTCCCTTCTTTATCAAGGCGAAAAAGGGTAGGGCCTTTGCTGCCGACGCACCGAGGAAACGGGACAACGCTGTGAGCCTTCCCGTCAGCCGCTGAACGTCTTTGATGCAGCCTGGACTCCTCATCTGGAGTATCGCTTGGCACTTTTCAGGGTTGGCCTCCACTTCCCTCTGGGTTATCATGAATCCCAGGAACTTTCCGGCCTCCATGGAAAAGGAGCACTTAAGCGGGTTGAGCCTCATGCCGTGTTGTCGAAGGGACGCGAACACGTTCTCCAGGTCGCTTATGAGATCGTCAGGGAGGGTGGTTTTTGCGAGGATGTCATCCACGTAAACTTCCACCGTCTTGCCGATGAGGTTGATGAATATTTTGTTCATCAGTCTTTGGTACGTTGCCCACGTGTTCTTTAGGCCAAACGGCATCACTCTGTAGCAGTAGGTCCCCCTGGCATTATGAACGCCATTTTATCCTCGTCTGGCCGGTGCATCGGTATCTGATTGTAGCCAGAGTAGGCATCCATGAAACTCAGATACCGGTATCCCGCAGCCGCGTCGACGAGTGCATCGATGTTGGGAAGGGGGTAGCAGTCCTTGGGGCATGCTTTATTGAGATCGGAGTAGTCCACACACATTCTCCATTTTCCATTGTGCTTTTTTACCAGGACCACGTTTGATAGCCAGGTCGAATAGTCCAGCTCCCGGATGAACCCCGCTTCGAGGAGGCCGGCCGTCTGTCTGGCCACTTCCTCTGCTCTTTCCTGAGACATCTTTCTCCTTCTTTGGGCCACAGGTTTGGCTTCCGGTCTGACGGATAAGTGGTGCGACATGAGACTGGAGTTTATGCCCGGCATGTCGGCGGGTGTCCAAGCAAACAGATCGCCATTGGCTCTGATCATTTCCATCAAAGGCTCTTTTAACTCATGGGGGAGGTTCCTATTCACGAACGTGAATTTTTCCTCTGAGTTCCCGACCCTAAACTTCTCCAGGTCCCCCTCGGGTTCGGGTCTTGGTTTGTCATCGACTCTGGCGTCCAGGTCGGCGAGGAATATTCCCGATGCCTCTTTAGACTTTTTCCTTAACGAGAGACTGGTGTTGTCGCAAGCGATTGCCATTTCCAGGTCTCCTCTCACAGATCCTACTGACCTTTCTTCAGTTATGAACTTCATTACTAACATCCTCGTGCTGATGACTCCTCCTAGGTCGTTGATTGTCTTTCTCCCCATGATGATGTTGTAGGCGGTGGAGTCCCGTAGGATCACAAATTTGGCCATTACCGTTCTCCTCCCCTGTCCTTGTCCCAGTGAGATTGGCAGGGTGATTATGCCGTCCGGCTTCATGAAATGGTCGCCAAGGCCTACGACACCGTGCTGGTGCGTTTGTAGGTCGGCGTCCCTTAGGCCCAAAGCATCGAACACATTTCGGAACATGATGTTCGAGTCCGCCCCCGTATCTATGAGGATTCGTTTGACGAGACCGGTTCCTACTCTGGCCGTTATGACCATGGGAGGACTCTCTCCGATCTCGTCGAACCACTGATCTTCCGGGCCGAACGAAATGGGTGGGAGCTTTCTAGCGCTTCGCGTAGAGGATGAGGAGACCGCCAGGACTTTGGCGTCTTTCTTGTGTGCCGACTTTGACCAAGGTGTTGCATTCCTAGCTGTTACCACGTTCACTACGGTGAGGCCCTGGTCGTCGTCCTCCAGCTCTTGGCGTCGCTTCGGTGCCCGAGTCCTATCCTCGCCGTCGTGGTCGCGATTCCGTCGCCTCGGCTCCCTTATGAGGTGGGAAAATGCGGCTAGCTTTCCATCCCTGATGGTCAGCTCCAATGCGTCCTTTAGATCGAAGCAGTCTTGGGTTTTATGCCCATAGCCCTTGTGATAGTCACAGTAGAGGCTTCGGTTTTTCCCTGTTCGTTCCTTCAGTGGTCGGGGCTTCGACACGATCCCCTTTTCAGCAATTTGTTGATAAACTTCCATGATCGGCGCGGTGAGGGGGGTGTAGTTGGTGAACTTCCCGACACGAGGAAATGGTCTGGGAGCTTTGCTCGGGCCGCCGTCTCTGGCGTGTTCCTTTTGTCCTTCTCCGCTTCCGCGGTGCCGGTCTTGGTTATGAGAGGGCTGCCGTTTGTTGGCAGCCACGACTCGGCTCACTTCTTCGTCGTTGATGTACTCCTTGGCCACACATTGGATTTCCTGCATACTCCACACTGGTTTCGTGGTAAGGTGCTTTCTGAAGTCCTCATTCAGGAGTCCGTTCGTCAGGCACAAACTCGCGACTGAGTCCGTCAGCCCGTCAATTTCCAGGCACTCATCGTTGACTCTGTCTAGGTATTTCCTAGTCGACTCGTCGGGTCACTGGGTTACCCCGAGCAAGTTGATTGGGTGCTTCGCCTTTGCAATCCTGGTCGTGAATTGGGCTAAGAAGGCGTGGTTGATGTCTGCGAAGCCGGTCACCGAGCCTTGCGGGAGGTTATTGAACCACCGTATTGCAGGCCCCGCCAGGGTGACCGGGAAGGCGCGGCACCTTACCTCGTCTCCCACTCCCTCAAGGTTCATTCTGGCCTCAAAGGCCGTGAGGTGTTCCAGCGGGTCTTGCGTTCCGTTGTACCTCATGTCCGTTGGCTTGTCAAAGTGTTTTGGCAGCCGGACCTCGAGTATGGAACGATGAAACGGGGTTGCCCCCATGATCACGGGTCCCCGTGTTCTCCTGGTTCCTTCTTCATCGTCCTCCCGACGAGCGTCTTCGGTTTCTCGACCTGTAGTGTGCCGCCTTTCTCATCTGGCATAGATGATGGGGTCATGGCGTCTTCTAGCGCATCCTCTTTCCCCAACGCTCCCGGATTCGGCCTGGGGGCTGAGCGTGTGTCTGGAGTGGCTCCTAGAGTGAGAGCGGGAGTGGCTTTGTTCTGGGGTGTGCTGGTCGTGTTCCCTGTCTGCCAGCCGGCGTTCCAGGTCTTGCATCCTGTGGCGCAGTTCTTGCATTATCCTGGCGTGGTTGTCGCCAGTTCCCCCTAAGGGGCGTCCTTCGCGAGATTGTGTTGGGTGTCTTGGAGGGGATCTTGTGCGCTGCTGGGAAGTAGTCGCGGCAGCGTCCCCTCCGGGCTCGGCCTCGCGGCCTGTTCCACTTTGGACTAGTACGAAGTCCATGGGCGATTCCCACAGACGGCGCCAATGTTCGGTAAGTCGGGTACCGGACGGATCGGGTGAATGTCCTGATCAACAAAAGGGGGAAGTCGTCTGGTCGAACGTCTCCGAGCTGGAATAGGCGAGGTCCCGAGCTCTTCAGATGTGAGAAGGGGGGTGTCACATGCAAAGACACTCCGATGCGCAAGTCAATGAAGTGTGCAGGCGAAAAGGGAGTAGTGTAGTGTAACGTACCTTGGGGGAAGGGTAAGGCCTTCCCCTTATATACTGTGTCAGAGGTGGGCCCAATAAGGGCAGGCCTACTTTCTCCGAGGCGTGCTCCTCACAGCTGTAACAGAGCTGTTAGGGACGCGTGTCCGGGTCGACTGCGGGGCGTCCCATCCCCGACCGTTCGGGTCGGGTAATTCTCGAGTCGGGCCAGCCCGTAAAGAGGCTTGGGCCAGGCCGTAACAACTTTCTTCTTTCTCAAGTTACTCTCTTTTTTTTGTTTTGCTTTCTCTCATCTCATATCAGTTGCAGCATCATTCTTTGAACTGAACTAATATTATTTTCTTAAATCACATTATTTTCATAGTATTTAGAGCCTCTAATTTTGTATCACCTTACTCAATTTAATCATGAAAATCACTCTATCTAATTCATTGGCACAAAAAACTTGGCCATTCTGCCATAAAAATTATACACAATGCTATAGATAAATATTCCATTCTAATTATAAATTTGATCTATATCTATTTCTGAGATATGATTCAAATCATAAAGAGTACAAGTATATGATAAAAAATAGTAAAGTGTATTTTATGAGACATGACAAAAAATTTTATGATCCAATAATATCTGGACTATTAAATGATTTTGGTAATAAAATATATTTTTTAAATTTTGTAATCATTTTTCATTTTTATTTAATTTTAATTATTAATTAATTCTTCATATATTATTTTATAAAATTTATCCTGTATTTTATCAATAATTATTTTATTATTTATCAATTATCATCTATCTTATCTTTAAAATATTATCATTAAATTCTATAAATATTTATCTTTAATCTTTTTAATTTATTTTAATGTAAAAATCTTAATTTTATCTTTTTTTAATATTAAGATAACCAATTTTTTAATCTATCGTCAATTTATTTTTTAATTATCTAATTTTATAATGTCTGAATTTCTTTTTCTTTTTTAATTTTTTCTTCAACACATTGACACAAATCAACTAGATTAATTCATTGACATGGAAACACATACCAGATAGATCAATCCACAATTTCAAATCAGTAGATCAACATTTAGTGATAAAATTGCATACCCTTCAATTGAAGATAGCAATTGCAACATACATAATCAATCGCCGCCATAATCAAATCCTATCAATAATAATGCTGACTGACAAACCATTAAAATCTTAAATCCTTTTCAATCATTGGACTTAAAAATTAAAATGTTTATATATAGTTCCACATATGACCAACAAGATCAGCTACTATACCAGTTTTTCTTTCACTTATAAACCACATCCATAGACAATTCATCAAAATTGGGTAATTAAAAAATAAATTGATAATATATTAAAAAATTAATAATCTTAAAATAAAAAATAAAATTAAAATTTTTAAAATTAAGAAAAGAAAGATTAAAGATAAATATTCATAAAATTTAATGATAAAATTTTAAAGATAAAACAGACTATAATTGATGAATAATAAAATAATATTTATAAATAAAAAATAAATTTTATAATTAAATAATAAATAAAAAATTAATTAATAATTAAAATTAAATAAAAATTATTTAATAATTATTAAAAAACATATTTAAATACTAAGACTATTTATTAGTCCGAACATTGTTGGACCATGGAATCTATTGCCGCGAGACATGTTACAGTTATTGAAACAATATTTCCATATCAGATGATGTTTTCTAATTCTTCTAACAATTTTACATCTACTACTTATCTCACTAAGTTTCGGATAGAAGAAATCACTTCACCTCATTTAATTGAACCAACACCAAATACTCCTGCAACCTCAATTGCTTCTGATCGATTATGTTTTAAATTGTTATGATATGATTCATAAAATTTGAAAGATTTAGATTTGGAATTTAAAGATATAATTTAAATTTGAATTGAGAATCAAATTTAAAATCAATAACAAATCTTATACTATATATATATAAGCCAAGAGTACTTGAAAAAAAAAAAGAGAATAAAAACACAAGGATTTTGTTCCTTTACCTCTACACACATAAATATATGTGAACCTGATTCTTGGAGAAGAATTTTATGGCGTGAAAAGAGTTGCAAGAGGTTTCTCAATTTAGATCAGATGTCCATTGGTCAAGGAGTTGATAGCAAAGGTTGGTCTCGGTGTGGATACGTATAACGCCTTCGTACCATCGAAGGAAAAAGTGATTTTTACTAGCGTACACAGGTATTTAGATCTGATCTATATATTGCATATTATTAGAATAAAGTTTAAGCACAAAATAGATCTTTAAGGATTACTTTCTTTTCTTCCGCTGCGTGTTTTGAACACATGGTAATCCTTCAGAAAATGATATTGATAATTTTTGTCTATAATACTGTGTGATTCTAAGGTACCCTGCCTATCCTATTTAGAGCTCCTTTAGTTAAATTAAGGTTTGATTATTCTGTTAGTCTTATAGTTTATTAAATTTATAATTAGGTCTTTATATTTTTTTTTTCAATTTAGTCGTTGTATTGCTTTTAATTTTATAGTTAGGTTCTTTTTAGTATAAAAAATATTAGAATTAATAGAATATTTTTTTATAAATTAAAGATATTTATAATTAAAAATTTAATTAAATTTTTTACTGTATATATATGTTGAGAGAAATATTATGTTTAATTTAACGCTTTTGACATGAAAATGACCTAATTACAAATTTAAAAGTACTATAAGAATCCAATTAAAAAGAAAAAAAATATAGAAACCTAATTAAAAATTTAGTAAAACTATAAGAATCAATAAAATAATTAAACTTTAAATTAGTTATATACTCTGTATTCAATTGTGATAATATAGTGAAACATAGATTAACAACATCATAACCCATTTGAGAGTGCTGTAAAGCAATTCCAGATGAGACATAATTTTATTTAATTGTTAAATCTGTATGTTATTTTGACAATGGTTGATATAATAATATTTCTGATTAAACTGAAAAACTAAAAAAATAAAGTTGTTTGATATCTAAAAGTATGGATACAATCAAAATAAATATCTTCTAGTTACAAATTCCATATTTTCTAGTAGGTGCAAATATTTAGAGTTAGATCTTCATTTTCTTCAAGATTTAGTGAACAAAAAATTACTCTATATTGTTTACATACCCTCTTAAGACTAAGTGGTAGATTCATTGACAAAGTCTTTATCACAATATTGTTTAATAGATATAAGCGTAAACTAAGGGTATTCCAAAGTCCATATCTTAGTTTGAGAGAAATTTTAAGGATGAAGAAAAAATTCAATTACTGAACGGTTAGTGAGTTGTGAGTTGTAAATTGTCCAGTTAGTTAGAGTCACTGTTCAGTCAGTTAAAGTATTAATTCTTAGAAAATCTTGATCTCAAATGTAAGTATAATTAGTGTATATATAAGAGGACTCTACTCATTTATGTACACACTTTTATATTTTGAATTTACAATTAAATATAAACTTTTTTTTATATGTTTACCTTATCGAATTTTAAATTATAATTTTAGAATTAAGTTAATGTAATTTTTAATTAATCTTTTGTAAGATTATTGTATCAAATTTAAATGTATTATCTTATAAACTGTCAACTATAATAACTCACATAAATTAACCACTTAATAATATAAGCACAACGACTCACGGACATTAATGGATAAAATTAACTTAAAAATACAAACACGACGAACCTTAAAAATATTAATTGATAAAATTAACCTAAACATACAAACACAATGATCAACAAAGATCTAGGGACCATCATCATCGCCAACTCCACTCGGTCTAGCACGTTGAGGATATCGACTCTGACCAGTGACGGACCCAGAAAATTTATGTTGGGGGCAAAAATAATACACATTACTATCAAAATATATATTAATTTAAATTTAAAAATATAAAAGTGCACATTAATTATTCGAATAAAAAAAAAAAAAACCAAAAATTACATTAGCCGCTAACTTTCTTCACTTCAAATTTTGAAGGTACTTCTATTCTTGTTTTCATATTTTGAAAATGTTGAATAATTGTTTTATTATCAACTTGATTGAATGTCTCTCTTTCTATATATGTAACCAAACAATCATTCAACCACTAATCTTCCATTCGATTACGAAGTCGACTCTTTATGATGTTTATAGCAGAAAATGTTCTCTCAACTGATGCCGTTGCCACAGGTAGAATCAAAGCTCATTTCAACAGAAGAAATACTAATGGATAAATAATATGCTTTTTTGTCTCAAGTAACTTTTGAGATGATTCACTGATTCTATTTATATTTGAGAATTGATCATCAAGATGCATATCCAATATAAAATTCTCAAGTTGACTCAAGTGCCAAAAGTTGAGTAGAAGAGAATTCATGTGGATAAAATTCAGCTAAACGAAGCAACTTCTCCTTATCAAACGCAAAAAACGAGTCACTTGGATTCAAACAAGCTATACAAAGAAGTAGCTCGGTATTTACCTCTGTAAAACGATTGTTAAGCTCTTGAAGTTATCTATCAACCATTTGATAAAATAATTCAACTTGAAAATGATGCAAGTTTGAGACTTTTTGGATTTTGCGCCTTGATCTTTCTTGTGTTACAAATATGTCATTCATATTTGGAACAAGAATATTGTGACTATCACAAAATAGTGAAACTTCATTGAGTAAAGAGAACCAACCATTGTCTCTTATACTTTGCAATCGTTACTTGGACACTTTAACCAATGTCATAGCATTTATAATGTCTTGATCACTTCTTTGTAGAGTTTAAGACAACTCATTAGTAACTCCTAATATACTTTTCATTAAATGTAAATTGAATACAAATTTAAAAGATTGAATATGATTCAATAATTGACATACTTCAGCTCTTTGTTCAGGATTATTTCCATCTTCCTCAATGACTTCAAGAACTTCTATCACTGAAGAAAAAATAGAAATCAAGCTAAGTATTGTATCATAATGTGAGCCCCATCAAGTATCACCTACCATTTTCAATGTTGTTTCTTGATTTAAGCCACGTCCACTAGAAACATCTCAATTTTGTAATGCAACAATTGTCTTTTGTATTTGACTTTCATGAAGCATATCTTTACGTTTACAAGAAGCTCCAACAATATTGCACAAACTAGCAAGAAAATTAAAAAATAGTGCAATTTTGACCTGTTTCTTTGCAACAATCACAAGTGCTAATTGAAGTTGGTGAGCAAAACAATGAACATAAAAAGCACAAGCATTTTCTTTCAAGATCAAACTTTTTAAGCCATTAAATTCTCTCTACATATTACTAACTCCATCGTAACCTTGTCCACATATCCTTGCTAGGCTTAAATTATGCTTTGCTAATAAAGATTCCAAAGCTACTTTTAACGACAATACATTTGTGCTAGAAACATGGACAAGGTCAAGAAATCGCTCAATTACAATCCCTTCTTTGTTCACATACCGCAAACAAACAACCATTTGCTCTTTAACAGAAATGTCTCGAGCATCATCAACTAAAACAGCAAATAAATCATCTCCAAGATCATCAATAATAATTTTAGTAGTTTTACTTACAGTAGCTCTAACAATATCTTTTTGAACTTTAGGTACTACTAGTTTAAGGTTTCCATGAGCATTTTTGAAAATATGATCAATCTCTGTATTATGTTGAGCAAGAAAGTCAAGAAGCCCCAAAAAATACCTTGATTATTTGAATTGTGTGATTCATCATCATCACGAAAAGCCAATCCTTGTCGCAATAAGAATCTAATGCACTCAATTGTTGTTGTTAAGTGAGTTCGGTAATCTCTTTTAGCTTAGTCTAAATGCTTTTGAAAAATAACTTCAATATGTTGCTTTTGCTTTATGAGTGCTTCGCATTTTCTTCGAATTTGATTATGAGCACTATCATGATTTTCAACATGTGTTTGTAATCGCTCATTCTTTTTCCAATTTGAAAAGCCATCTTTTACAAAAGCATCACCACTTGTACCATCAGGTTTCATAAGATAACAACAGAGACAAAAGACAACATATTTTGAAATACTATATTCCAACCAATTGCCAAATTCATCAAACCAATCAGCATTAAATCTACGGAGAGAAGTTCCAAAATATGTTTGTGGAAAATCATGTCTCTCTTGGTTGACAAGGACCTTTTTGCAAATAAGCTCGTCTAACTTCATCTCGTCTAAATTGATCAATTCACTTTAAAAATTTATATGCAACATAATTACATATAAAAGAATAGAACGAAAGATAAACAAATAAATAATAAGGATCACTAAATTGAGAATAAAATAAAATATACAAATTCATGAAGAGAATAAAGAAAATAGATTAATACCTAAACTATAATTGTTTGAATTAAAACTTACAATTAAAAATATCAAAAAGAGAAACAATAAAATTTAAAGATACATAGAGTCATAGAGAGCTATATAAAACAAAATAGAGAATTTAAAATTTACCTTTTGATGAATAGAAGATGACCACAAGACAAGGAATAGAAAAAGAAGGTTGAAAATATAAAACTAAGAAGGGGGTTTAAGAGAATAAATGAGTGACGGCTGGAATTTGAGAATAGAAGAAGACTAAATTTGATTAGGTTAACTAATAGTCAAAATGATAGAAAGATAAAATGAATTTGGAACTTTTAATAATTGGATTTAATTTATTTGTAGTGGGGTCATTTAAAATTTAAAATGGGCATATTATATATATATATATGTGTGTGTGTGTGTTTGTTTAAAAAAATGAAATGAGAGTGAGAAAAGTGCCCCCATTACTATGCATGGGCCACGTGGACGAGTATTACGTCCGACATTTCTAGTTTGAATAGTTATAACGGTTATACTTTCAGTTCCAATTGCGCCTTCTGAACGTGGAGATACGTCGGCTTGTTGCATGAATACTGGTATGCTATCATTGGTGGATGAACCACCATTCACATTTGATAATTCATCAGCCATGTGAATGATCTTCCCACTTCGTAATCGCATACACTAAGAGATTACTGGAAAAATAATTATTTTGACACACTTCGATTTAAAACTGTCCCACCGGGTGTGCCAATTTGTTTTGTCGATTTTTAGCAAATCGATGGTGGTTCGATATCTAGTGTTTTGGGAGCGAAACCTATTCATCTGTGCGAGTACCAGTTTTCTAAAAGTGCATCAAAGCGTCTTCGATTAGACAAATGTTGAAAATAAAGATAAAGTAAATTTGTAAATTGATGAATGAGACTTAGAAATTAAAGTTTTGAAAACTAAATAGATGGTAAATGGAAAGGTTTGCATGAAAATTAAAATAGAACAATAAAAATACCTTCGATTAGATCAAAGGACTTTAACATAAGGAATGAAATACAGAAAGATAAATTAGACAAAGAAAGTGAAGAACACTTGGTAAATATGATTAATTGAAATGTTAAATTTACAGAAAAATAAATTGAAAGAAAGAAAAAGATGGAAGGAACCCTACAGAAAATGTAACTCGATCGCAAACTCAGGAATTTCCTAAGATGGGAGAATGCTAGAGTGTGTTTTCTGAGTCAAAGTTTCAACCCTTATTCCCTAATACTTCATAGTATTTATAGGCTATCTTACATAACGTATAATTAAGTTACAATTAATTACAATTAAATAAAAATTACAAATTTGAAATACAATCACTCTTGGTAACCGTTCCCGCTGCGTGATTGTAGATATTCCCCATGTGTTCCTCGTGTGATAGAAGCCACTAACATTCCCATTTCCACAACTATTCGACCAGCTTTTCGAAGGCCTTACTCAATTTCTCAAATCGAGTCTCCTACTTGATTTAGCTTACTCGATCAACAAAACAATCGAAATCCAAATCAGCGCTAATTACTTCCAACTTCATACTCATGCGCGTGTCTTTTCGAGAAATTACACTTAACTCTTTTCGATCCAACTCATGTATATCAAAAATATTTTTTGATCAACAAGAAGATAACTTACTATGATTCATCACAATGTTATTTCTTCTGTTTTCTCTAGCTAATTTTTTCAGAAATTTTTGTGCATGACTAGCAACTTATTTTTGCGTTTTTGTTTTGACATAATCTTCAGAAATTCTTTTCCACTTGCGTTTATAACCTAATTCTTCGTATCCTCTGAGAAATAACCTGTCAAGACACATTTTTTAAAAATAATTATTAACAAAATTTATTAAAAAATTACAATGGTATATGATATTTTTAGAGGATTTTTTTCAAAAATAAAATTAAAAAATTAATTATTTTCCTATACATGATTTTTTAACTTTAACTTTTTAAATATGATTTTTTTATTTAGGGCGAATTTGTCGCACTTCCGGTGAACTCTATATTTTTTTTATAGAGTTTGCTAACCCCTGGCGAACTTCACTTCAATTTTTTCCGAATTCCACGTAACTCAAATTTTTATGCCATTATCATGATTTTCAAGAATACATAAGAGTACATAAAAATACACAAACAATAACTATGGCTTCTTCAACATTATTGGCATCAATGGCAACTATTTAACAAGGATTTTTTTCTCTTTATAAATTTGAAAAAAAACATTATTTTTATTAAAGTACTCTGGAGACAATGATAATGATTGTCATTGTCCGTTGTGAAGTTTAAAAATTTGAGTTAGTCATCTTTTTTAGAATTTGAAGGGAAGTTCAACGGGGTGTGAAAATCGTATTTAAGAAATTAAAGTTAAAAAATAGGATTTAGGGAAATAATAAATTTTTTTATTTTATTTCAGACGAAAAAAAATATTTTTAGATATCAAACCATTTTTTTCTAATTTATGTTTTTTGTTTCCAAGTCCAAAAAAATGTTATTATGCTCGTATAATAATAAATAAAAGAGGAGAAAAAAGGAATAGAATAATACATACTCATTCTCTTGTTGAGTCCAATCAACTGTTTTCTTTCTTTCACTAGTCTTTGTTAAAGGTTGGTGTTGGATTGTGTTGGTGTTGGAAGGTTGGTTTTGTTGACTTGTTCCGGGGAGGGAGAGTGGGTTGCGTTCCAATGTGGTGGGAGGTGCAGCAAGTGCGATGGAGGTGTGATGCAGATTGATATAAGATTTATGGATGAGACTAATGTCGGTGATGAGCTTCTGGAAGCGTTCCTGTATCTGCATGGGGTCTTTCCGGTGAGACAAGCAGCCATCGCTGGAGCTCCTGTCACTGTCAGCTCTGACACCATGGCCTCCGCTCTCCCTGCTGCTGCTGCGGTTGTTGCCCGTCGTGTATGGCTGTTTGAGAAGTTGTTGTGGCCGCTAGAACCACGCCAGAGCTGCCGTTACTTGGTTCAGTCGTTCCTTTGCCGCCAGCGTTGATGGTGACTTGAGATGTGTCTCTGTCGTCGAAAAATGACGCGGTGATTGGCGGAAATTATCACCGGAGCCGTTGCCATTCTATTCATTTGTTACTTTCTAAATGCAGTAAGTGATTTCTTTTTGGAACCCTTGAGATATAAGTTTCTGTTTTCTTATGTTGAGGTTTTGCGACGTTATTGTGATATGGTTGAATGTCGGTTATTGTGTGTTGCGTTTGAAGTTGCGGTTATTGTTGCGGAAGCGATATGGAGTTGTGGTTACAGCTGCATCTATTGCAGGCTGGGAGAAAAATGAGTTTGATGAGTTTTAGAGTTTTTGAGTTTCGACAATCGAGGTAGGAGCGCTTTTCTTAAACTCATTTTATTGTAAAAAATTATTATAAATCGATATTGATGTAAAAAATATATTTTTGGTGATTATGTGAGTCTTATGTATTAAATTGAGTTAATTTGGATGAATGAAATTATTTGCTTGATTGAATTATTAACTTCTTGGGTTGGCGTACAGTTGTAGGGAAAGTCTAATTTAAAAAGTTTATTTGATTGAATATTATAAAAAGTGATTTTCTTGGTTTTAGAGATGAATTGGTATTGAAAATGAATCGACTTTGAAAATAATTTATTGAAAATGAATTGACATTGAAAATGGTTGAAATTGGAAGCAGTTTGATATTTGAACATGATTTGATATCAAAATCGGTTTAAAATTGGGAATGATTTAATATTTGGGAATGGTTTGGTTTGAAACTGTTTGAGAAGGCTGAGAATTCTGAATTATTAGTTGATGCTATTGAAGTTGATTTAAAATTGTGATTAATGAGATTGGTTGATTAAATTATGGATTTTGTTGATTTTCTTGAGTTGAGTGATGTTGTTGTGATAATGGTTTATTGGAAGTGATTTGAATGATTGAGAGATGTTTGGTTTGATTTGGTTGGGATCCTTGAAGGGTGGCAAAGTCTGAATTTTAGAGGAAATGTTGCCAAAATTTTTAAAAAAATTGGAGATTTTGTTTGAAGTGATTATTTAGAAAAATTTGGATTTAAGAATTATATCATTTGATTTTGATTTATTAAGAAAAGAGTTAATTAGGTTTTGAGTTTTATTTATTTAAGAAAGGAATTATACTATTTTGAGTTCGATTTATTAAAAAAAAAATCATGTTTGAGTTTGATTTATTTCAGAAAGGAATTATGTTTGGAGTTCAATTTGATATGAAAAGACTTATGTTGAGTTTGATTAAAGAATTATCTTTTGAGGAGTTTTGGTGAATTTACAGTATTTGAATTTGATTGGCGAAGAAAGATGATTTTTGGGTCTCGAAAAATTATTGAACTTGAGAATGAAGTTGAAAGTAGGCTTTATGCAATTACTTCAAATCTAAGAGTTATGCTTTTGGAGATTTTCAATCGGAATTGAAGAATGGATTATCGAGGTTAATTTGAGACTTTTAATTTGGTGAAAACGAGTTTTATCGAATTGATCTAAATTAAAGATGAAGTTGAGGATTCCCTCTCTTGTTGCGGTGGACAAACTTGAGGTTAAGGATTCTCTCGCTTGTCGCACCGAAAAGTTGGATAGAAGGTTGAGGATTCCCTTCGGTTCGATTCTGCATTATTAATTCTAATTTTGGTTATGGTTGACTATGTTGGATTGAAATGAGTTTTGGATTGATATGGCGAAGACGGTGGTTTTATTTCACTTGCGGAATAATGAATTTTGAAAAAGATACAGGTTATTATGCCTACGAAATGTACAAGGTACTCACCCTGCGAAAAATACAGGTTATTCTACCTGCGAGGGGTACAGAGCACTTAATTTTGCGAGGTGTGCAGGACACTCAACCCTACGAGGTTCCCTCTGTATGCAAGGTGTACATGGCACTCACCTTACGAGACTATACTATTTATATAGTGTAAAGATCGCAAATTAATTAACCGCTTAATTATAAAATAAAATAATAATTTAATTAACCGAAATAGGTTCAAAAATATAGAAATGTTATTTTAAAAATATAAAGGTTGAAATACGGATTCAGTAAATTTTTTTGAGGGAAAAAGTATTTTTCTACAAAAAATTGCGTAAAAACGCATACTGGTAATTTAGTCGATAATACCAGTTCAAATATATCTGGTGCTGTCTGAGAATAATAAAAACAGTAGAAAATTTTAGAAAAATATTTAGATTAAAAATTGGGCACTAATTCAAAAAAATTTAACCTAAAATTGGGACAAATGAACCTAAAACGCTATCGGGTTGTACTTGAATCCAAACCCAATATATATATATATATATATACAACTTTTAAAGAGCATTCAGCTCATTTTAACCTAATTTGAGGGAGAGCGGCGCTGAACTTGTGAAGAGAAGAAGGAAACTCCATTTCCCTATTCATCTTCATCTTGTTTTGCTTGCAACTTGAGCTATGGAGCTCCGATTGACCAGCTTTCTCCTTTGCCGGAGTTTCCCGTCAATGTGCTTCCGCCGGAGTTTCCCGTCAATGGAGAACAAAGAGTTTGAGATGGTGATTGCTGCTTGTCTCACCGGAAAGACCCCCATGCAGATACAGGAACGCGTCCAGAAGCTCATCACCGACATTCAGCAATAAGCATTTCAAACTCTTTGTTCTCATCCTCACTCCAGACGGGCTCAGGCTGTGCCTGAGGTTGTTGATAGCCACACACGTCAGCGGCAGACTGCACCACAGGCACATTGCCGGGAAACTCCGGCCGAGGCGGAAGCTGAGGCTGAGGCTGTTGATTACCACCCAAATTGGCGGCAAACTCCAGGGGAGGCGCATTGGTGGCAAGCTCCGGCAGAGGCAGAAGCTGAGGCCGAGGCTGTTGATTACCACCCACATTGGCGGCAAGAATGTGGTTTTCGTCCCAAGTCCAGACCGGATGATACAGAGGCAGAGACTGAAACTCAGAGGGCCACTGAAACTGAGGTAGTTCTGCCTCTGTCAATGGAAGCAGTGATTGAAACGGAGGCTCCTCCCACAGTTGCATAGTTGAGAAAGTATCTAATTCTTCTTCACTCATTCTTGGATTAACTACTTCTTTTTCTTCCTTTTAGGATTCTAAATTAGATTATGGGTACTTCTTCTTCTTAGAATTTGCAATTGGCCAATTTTATAGTATCTCTGAGGAGTTCTTTAATTTTGCTTAATTTATCTTTTGTAGTATTTAATTTTCTAAAAATGAGTTATTTTTATATTTTTTAAATTAAATATTAAATATTACTTTATAATCTTTTTAGATACTCCTGCAACACTAAATACTCCTGCAACCTCAATTGCTTCTGATCAATGTAGCAGTCCAAAATCACCAAGCCAAACCCCCACTGAATAGCTGTAATTACCAAACCAAACACCGTACAATCTGACTTCAACTCAACTCAAAACCGTTTACCCATCAGAGGCTTAGAAGTATGTCTTCCACCTTTACAACCCTTAAATACTCACTCAATTACAACCAGATCCATATCTGGGATAACCAAACCATAAGCCTTGGCCTCACAAGTTATTGATCTTATCAACAATATATCAACCAGTGTCAAACAAGTACTAAATTGTCCACATTGGAAAAAGGTCATGGATGTTGAGATTCAAGCATTGAATAGATGTCAAACTTGAACACTCACTGCACCATCACAAAATGCAACAATCATAGGCAGCAAATTGGTATTTTTCCGTTAAAAAGAACTAAAAGGGTGAGATACTAAGTATAAAACAAGGTTGGTAGGTAAGGGTTTTCATAAAAAAGAGAAAGTGGGTTATGACAAATCTACTCTAGTGTGTATGCTCAACAAAGTCATATATGGTTTGAAACAAGAATACTAAATCTGATGTATCACTCTTTGTTAGACATAATGATGCTCATGTTATACTCAAATGACTTTAGTGGGTGTATAACAGATCAATAGTGGGTGTATAACAGTATTTAACAATGACAAGACCTGATTTAACATATAGTGTAAATCGAGTGTCTCAATTTGTCCAGCAACCAACCCTTCAACACTAAAGAGAATCCTCAGATATTTGCAGCGTATAGTGGATAATGGAATTGTGTTCACCAAGTCTACTGATTTTAGAATCTTGTCATTTGCAGATGCAGATTGGGGAGGAGATCTTGAAGACAAAAAAAAATCAATCACAGGATATTGTGTATACTTAGGAAAAACCTTATAGCTTGGAGGAGTAGCACTACAGTAAGTTCAGCTCAAACTAAAATCATGTCAGTTTAGCAATTATTGGAGAATTGCAAATCCCATACATCATTTTCTTCAAGACTTAGTGAACCAAAATTCACTCTATATTGTTCACACACCCTCTCAAGACCAAGTGGTAGACTCATTGTCACAACATTTGTTTGATAGATACAAGCGCATACTAAGGGTATTCCGAAGTCCATATCTTAGTTTGAGAGGGATATTAAGGATGAAGACAAAATTCAATTACAAAACAGTTAGTGAGTTGTGAGTTGTGCATTGTGCAGTTAGTTAGAGTCACTGTTCAGTCAGTTAAAGTAACCATTCTTAGAGAATCTTGATCTGCAATGTAAGTATAATTAGTGCATATATAGGAGGACTCTACTCAGTTATGTACACACTTTTATATTTTGAATTTACAATCAAATATAACACTTTCTTCTTTTTCAAGTTATCTTTTCCTATTTTGTGGGAAGTGATGAGAGATCTCATAGGTGATCAAGAGAATGTGTGGGCCGATTGCATTGATAACTACCCACCAAAATCATTATCTAACCCTTTCATGGAGAAGTATAGTTGGATCAATGATGTTGAGGATGAAAGCACCGCTGAGATCCCTGATTTTCTCAAGTAACCTCATCAATCATTACAAGGTTTTATTAATTTATTTTCATATTCGGTTAGAGTTGTAATCATAGGTGTATTTATTTTGTATCATACATTGTGCGACTCTTGTTAACACTTTTAACGTGCATATTGGTAAATATGTGAGTCCGTTCGATGTATGATACAAAATGAATATTTTATATATTTAATTTTTCGATGTATTTTTAAAGAAAGGACAAATTAAAAGGATGGGGGCGCTTTTTTTTTTTTTTTCCTTTACTTTAGATTATTTTTTCACAAGCATTGATGTTAATGTGTATTTTTTAGTAAATTTTTATGTAAACTATATACTTGCTATTGTTTAATTATATATTTCTCTCTCAAGGAATGGTGGTTATAAATCCACAAGAAGGAAAGTGTTGTGTTGCTTCTATATATTTAGCATTTAAATCTAGAATTTAAGATTTAGTATTTAGAATTCACAGTTTTAGAATTTAGGATTTATAATTTAGAATTTAAAATTTTAGATTTAGAATATGAAATTTTGTACTTTAAAGTTTAAGAAGAGTTTCACTTCATATTTTTTTAGAACATATTAGTATTTGCCTTATATATTGTCTTTTACTAAATAATACATATGTTTTATTATTGAAGTATTTACGATGTTGTTATTGAGATAGGTCAGTCATCACCCCATGACTGTTGCATGCCATTGTGATGGCAATGGCTGGAAATTTTGGGGTGACAGCACCTTAAAAAGCAAACTTTGGAATTTGATGATGGAGAAATCTTTCAATGGAGCAAAGTATATCAAGTTTTAATTATGTCATATATTCTTAGAGTTAAATCTCAAATTCGTCCCTGAAAGATACCTCGATCTCTATATTAGTCCCCGAAAGATACCCAAGTTAATCACGTTTGTCCTTCTGTCAATTCTCTTAGTGACCTGGCTAACGTCTACTGATGTGTTTCGTTAGCTTCCAACGTGGAAGAGGCCAATGTGTCATAACCGATTGCTGACAAGGTAAGTTTGGCAAAACAGTTCAAATCAGTCCCTAATTGTTTGAAACCTAATCCTAATTTCGACGATAAATACGTCGTTTTCAGCAATCAGTGGGCCATATGCCTGGGTTAGTGTTGAAATTGCTGGTTTGGGGCGACGATGGAGGCAGCAAATGGAGGCCATGGTGGTGGTGTGTCGTTCTACTACACTATGCCTCTGCCAACCTACATGTCGTCTTCTTCTTCTTCTTGGATATCATCTGAACTTTGGAGATGGCTCAACTTAACTTTTGCCCTTTTTGATTGTGATGAGTCTTCTCTTGCGTCCTCTTTGTTAGCCTTCCTCTTTTCTCTATCACTATTTTCGTCATCCTCATTAGTCTCTGTCTTCTCTCTGTCACCGTTTTCTTCATCGACAGCCACTGCAGGCTGTTTGGCACTTGAATTATCTTCTGATTCCAACGTGGATGCTTTTGGATTAGACTGTTCAGCTTTATCTTTGTTGCTAGATGCTCTGTTCTTGGCTGATCTTTTGAATTCCTCCAGAAATGAGCGGACTTCTTCATTGTTAGCAAGATCCAAAGGAGTCTTTCCTGCCCTTGTCTTGGCAGTAAGACTCGCCCCTTTCTTGGCCAAGTACCTAACAAGCTCCAGATGGGAACCTTGAGCTGCGTAGTGTAATGAATTCATGCCTTTGCGAGTACAAGCCTTGATGGATGCACCAGCTGCAACTAGAGCCTTAACAACTTCCAAATGCCCCTTCTGAGTAGCAAGGTGTATTGCGGCCATGTCATCCATAGCAGAAGCACCAACATCAGCCTTATTCTTGCACAGATAACTTACTATCTCTGCATGTCAAAGGAACAAAGCTAATTGTCAAAGGAACAAAGTGGAAATTACACATTAAGCACATAACAAAGTACCAAATCATTTCCAGATAAAACATGCAGCACAACTCTGTTCATGCAACAAAAAGATAAAAAGCATAAACAGTAAGTCAACAGAGATTCCAATACAATGGTATTAGGGAAGCTAATCCACGATTCGATACAGATAGGTCAAAAAGGAAAGGGAAGAAAATCACGGTGCAATGGATTCAATTATCATCAGAAAAGAACAAGTTAAACTTCAAAGCAAACGAATTGAATGGAGAATTTACCGTGGGAATCGAACAGAGTGTTAGGGTTCCTTTAGCAATTAGTAGTGATAATAAATGAGAGGAGGATACGGTGTTCTCGAATGCTTGTCTCTGGAATTAACAGCCAAAGGGTTTGAAGTCAAAATCATCTGAACAGCGACGAGATCACCGGACCTTGCCGCCGTATGGAGCTCGTCGCCGGTGCTTCTTCTCTGTGGGTTGCCTTTACCCATCTCCACACGTTCCTCTCTTGCTGCTTCACTTCACACACTTTAAAACGAACCAACCACAAAATCTCCATTCTCCCCACAAAACGACGCCGAATCATGACTATCAGGGCAATCACTCAAAACAACGTCGTTTTTCTTCTCTGCCAGCGTGGCAGTTAACGTCACATATCAGCAGACGTTAGCCAAGTCATCAAGCGACTTGACGGAAGGACGAACCTGATTCAGTCGTGTATCTTTCAAGGACTCTTTTGATTAACTTTATTTTTCGGGGACTAATATAGAGATCGGAATATCTCTCAGGGACGAATTTGAGTATTAACTCTATATTCTTAATTATTATTATTAGCTTATTAATTAATTATAACTAACATCTTGTTAGTATATATCATCAGGTGACAACATCAATTTACAACCTTATTCTAGGAAAACTCTATTGTGATCATTATGGTACAATGAGGATAGAGGAAACCGTGACTTTTCATGCAAGATTAAATTCAAAGAGCAATCAATCATTGATAAAAACCTCACCAGGTGCCCTTTCATATATATATATATATATATATATATATATATATATATATATATATATCTTACTAGGAAACTATTTGAGTGAATTTTTTTTTATTTACTATTTTGATTATCAGGTGTTTATCACATTGGCTGTGATCATTTCTACTTGAATTTGATGTCACTTCACTCTAAATGAGAGAGGTGGTATCCAATTAAAAAACAGAAAAGTTAAGGTCAACCATTTTTGTTTTTACCAATTTTAATCAGTTTTTTATGGTATTTTTTTAGGCCAATTTTACGGTATTTCTTATTTGGTGTTTAAATTTGGTCTAATATTTTTTTATTAGCAGTTAGTCTAGATTGCTGAATTAAAAGAATTAGACTGATAATTTGACTAAAAACACTAAATTCTGTTGGCTCTTGAACTTTCTCCTTATATGTAACTTAATGCATTGTAATTTAAGTTGTGTTGCAGGTGCAAGGCGTAGTAGAAGATAAATATGGAGAAACAATGGCAAATATATTTGGAAAATGGGGTGAGAGCTTGCTTTATGTTATTGGAGGGAATTCTAATAATAAGAAGAAAGCAGGGAAAGGCTCTAATTCTTCAAAACCCATTCTCATTTGGAAAACCAACCCACCACCTGAACACCAAACAAAATATAACCTTACACAATTTGCCATTACACTTAATGAAATCACACCTGGACTCTAGGTTTGTAATTCATGTTTGATGCATATCACTAATTGATAAATAGGAACTTAATGTGCTTCTTCATTCACTTTTTTATTTATGATATTAATTTCTAAAATATGTGGGATATTTAGTGTTGACTTTTTGAATTAATAACACACAGGAAAAGTTGCCACCAACAGATTCAAGACTAAGACCAGATCAAAGGTATTTAGAAAATGGAGAGCATGACATGGCCAATTCTGAGAAGTTGCGGCTGGAACAAAGACAGAGAGAGGTACAAAATATTTTCTTTGAAGATATTTTATAATTTATTTTACAGAAACAAATATTTTATTAATTTTTAATAAAATATAGATAATAAAAATTTAATTGAAAAATTTTATTTTTTAAAGGGTAAGAATTTAATTGAAAAATTAGTAAAATTATAAAAATAAATATAATAATTAATTTTTTTTAATGACAGATATTACGAAATTGATAACATATATTATTATTATTATTATTTCAGTATGAAATTGATGAAAAACATTATTATTTCATCATAATTGGCAGGCAAGGAAGTTGCAAGAGAGGGGTTGGAAACCAAAGTGGTTTGTTAAGGAAAATGGAAGTGAAAGTTATAGTTATAATGGTGGATATTGGGAAGCTAGGGAAATTGGAAATTGGGAATCTTGTCCTGACATTTTTGGCCAAATTTTAAATACTTCTGAGTCTAATTCCCCAACTACATGAACTCTCATTGAACTTTTTATGGCCACTTATTAAAGTTTTTTTTTTTAAATATATAATATAATGATTTGCTAGCTAACTTTTTCTATAATTTTTTTAAAAATAGTTTGATGTATATAATGTATTCTAAACTTTAAATTGTTTTAATTTTTTGTAAGTGTCTTTAAAAGCACTCGTTATTAAAACTCATCATTATTCCCAACAGAGTAGCTTCCCAATTCCAACCGGTAACAACATTATTTCTTGCTGTCACTTGCTCAATTATTTCAATGTTAGGTTTCGGAATTCGGTTTAAAAGTCATAGTTGATTAGATTCTATTGTTTATGGGAAGCAAAAAAACTCATTAATTGTAATTGAACATAAACATTGTTCTTGTAATGTATATATCTTGATGATCCGTATATGTGTTTTAACTTCTGTAATTTTATATACACTTTTGTAATTTTATGTGTTGGAAATAAGAAGTATGACCACAATTTAATCAATCATGTATTAAATAATTTGTTATTGTTATTATATTAAAATGTTAATATAATAAAGTCCTTGATTAAATTTAGAGATTTATCATTGTGATAATGATCATAATATTGAGAGATAAATCTTTTATAATTTAATCTAAATTGTTTTTGGTCATAGGATTATTAAAAAGAACATTAATAATCTGAAAAGATAAATATATATATATATATATATATATATATATATATATATATATATAATGGTTTTTATTGGATGAAAATTAATATATCTCATTTATTAAATTATATATATAGATGGTGCATATAGAGATATGACCATTGAACCGACTCACTTTGAGAATTCCTAATGGTTATAATTACTGTATATTTGTCAATAGGATATTCTCAAGATTAACATAGTAATAGAGTTTTCTTTGACCTGCGATTGTCATAGTAATTAACAATATATTTATTATACTTTGATTCCGGACACCTAATACCCTAGGGTGCTAGTTGAATGGATATTTGGTATGATTTAAATAATTGTAGAATTAATAATTAGTCAATAGGATATCTGTCAACTCTCGGTAAAGAGTTTGAGCTCCATAACTATAATAACTGAGATGAATAAAACCTTGGCCAAGGGGATTGAATGAATGAAGAATGAGTTTCTTAGGTCATTCACAGTTCATTATAATAATGGTAACAAGTTAGAGTTTGACAATTAAACCATACTCTAAAGTTAACCAAGAGCGGAAAAGATGGTAGGAATTATACTTTGTTCTTCTAAGGTTCTTAGTAAAAATATATTACTTCATACTATTGGGTCGTTGAGGAGTGTTACTAGACGCCAACCTTGATTAGTAAATTTAGTATGACTAATTTACTACCCGCTTACATTTTGTTTGGATGAAAGATGGAAAATGAGAGGAAAGAAAATGAAAGGAAAGAAAATGGAAGGAAAGAAAATGAAAGAAAAAGTTGATTTTCTTTTATGTTGTTTGGATAAAGAGAAAATGAATAGAAAGAAAATAGAAGGAAAATTTTCTTGTGTTTGGATGAAAGGAAAAGTAAGAAGAGAGAAAATCATAACCAAGTGAAATTACATTAATACCCTTCTTTATATTATATATAAATTATAATATACCAATATATTTAAATTATTTTTTTAATAAAAAAATTATCCAAATTATATTTCAAAATTTTAACGTGTTTTCTTCATTAAAAAAATTTACTTTTTTGGATTTATTTTTATGAATTTATTCTTTTTATTATCTTTTAATGTCATAAATAAAAATATATATTATTCTTTTTAAAAATATATAAATAAATGATCACTACTCATACTTTACATTATTAATTTCCTTACATATTTAAAAAAACGTTTCACTAAATTGTATTTGCAAAATAAAATATTATCAAAAGTTGGTAGCATTTCTTTCCAAGTAAGTGCGACAAAAAATCATATACAATTTTTATAAACATATAATAAAATGCCAAAAAAGTAATAACCAAAAGAACTCCTAGAGAGTACTATTTTATCATCAGACAACACTTTTCAAAAGGGTAATTTTTGATGGTCAGCGACATCGCCTACTTCCAAAAAATCAATTCTACATTGCTTGAGCCATATGTACCCATCTACTTCAAAAAAACAGAGTTTCTCCGAGTCAAAATTATTAACACAGGATCGATTTTTACTGGTACTAAGCAGTGTACTTGTTGTTCCTAAACATCTTCAAGTTATGATTCCTGCACGAGCATATACAATAAAGACAAATTAATTCAAAGATCATAGTTGATCATGATAATCTATTTTATCGATATTTTTCTATTTAAACAACCAGTCAATCTCAAAGTATATATACATAAAGTGATTTATTTCCAACCATGGTTAACATTAATAAAGCAGAAAATGATAGAGTTCTTTAAATACATGAAGATATACCCATAGTATATGACACTCAGAAACCCATAATCAATTAATGAAAGCAATAACCTCAAATGATGAAGAAATTAAGTGCGTATAAAAGTTATACCTGTAATGGTTAATGTTTTAAGAAAGTACCATATCTCCCAAGCGAACACCTGCAGCTGTCATGAAATGAAAAAGAGCATCCAATCGCATTTCAGGTGGGATCCCAAAAATTTGGCGCTTTTTCTGCTCATTTTCACATAAAAACTGATAACACTGCATCCAAGCTGAACCTATCAGACCCAAGTCAGTCAACATATCCCATACATCTGATTCGCTATAAAGGCGAGGCCTACTTTGTTGCATAATAGCCAACCCTTTTTCAGCAATTGCAACTTGTCTTTCAATTAACGAGACTTGCTTTTCGACAACCGAAACTTGCCTTTCAGCCACAGAAGCTTGTCTCTCAGCTGATTCAACCTGCCTCTGAGCTACGTCATGTAGCTTAGTAGATAGATAAGTACCCTCTTTGACAGCATCGGCCATGGTAGTAATTTCCAAAGCAACTTTCTCATATTGTGCCTCTAAAAAATCATTCATAGGAGACTTACGCTTTGTTCCTCTTGACGTCGAAGTCCCACCTAATTGATTTGGTTGACTATGAGGAGCACTTGGTGAATCTAAATTAGCAGAAAACGTTGGAGTATCATGTCCCCTACTAACATCTTTGTCAGAAAATCCAATGTTTTCAAATGAGTCATTCAAATCAATGTGATCTCTATCAATTTCTTGAATCCTTTCTCGTGACGTAGCAGCCCCTTTACCAGTAGCTCTATCAGCTCCGAACAACTCCTTCAAAGTATCATAATGCTTAATTTGCATTTTTTTTCTATTTTTCTGCTTGTGGTTTCTCCTACATAAACAAGTGTTGAAATTATTCGTTGACTAACTTCATCAATAGTATAAGTAATAAAAGCAAAGTTTAAGATACCTTAATGAAGTCTTGCCACACTTCCTCTTCAGCTTCAAACTTTCTAGTTACAGGATTCCATGCAAATCTACTTAAGTGATGAAATAAGTCATATGCCTCAGCAAAATGATCTTTCAATGTCTTCATTCTATTCTTTATGTGATTCTTTGTTATGTGAGGGCCTATTGCTATGCTCAAAGTCTTGACAACATTGGCATATGCTTCAGTTGTCCACGAGCCATCATGCCTATTACCTTTCGATGCTTCCTCTGCTAATGCATTTAGCAAAACTTCATCCATATCATCAAACCATCTTAAGTTGTCTTTCGAAGGTTGATTGGCTTCTGCTGTTTTATTTCCCTTATTCGGCATTACGTAACCTGTAACAATCCCATAAAAAATCCAATCAAACACTTCTGAGTGAAAACTATACATACATATATATCCATATTCACATATAAGAAACATAATCACCTATAATGATTGATACACATTCCACATTTCGAATGCAATGTTATCTCTTAACAACGATGCATGCCTATATTCCTCATCACGTGGTTGATTTGATTGTGATCTATCTATGCTTTGTTCTTGTAGCAATTCTCGATCAACCGCATCAATTATAGACTGATCAACATCGACACCCATTAAAAAGTTATGCAGTATGCAACATGCCAAAAAAATGTCTCGCATAGTTTCAAATGAATAATAAGGTTCTGTGTCACCGGCTATAATTGGGAATCTTTTCTTTAAAACTCCAAAACATCTTTCGATGACATTTCTTAATGAAGAATGTCGGTGGTTGAATAATTCTTTGGGATTTTGTGGCTCTCGTACTGAATACTCTTTCAAGTGATACTGAACACCTCTATATGGTGTCAGTATCCCAGGCTTTAGCATAAATCCAGCATCGCCTAAATAGTATTTTCCTACACCAGTTACACACAAAAATTAAAGAATTGCATACTTTGACTATGAATTTAACTTTATATAGACAATTTCGTAAATAACACTAGCACAGACCTTCGGGTATTCGAAATGGATGTTCCCTACTTAAAGCATCTTTCAAAATTCTTGAGTCAGAGGCATTTCTTTCCCAACCAGACAAAACATAAGTAAATTTCATATCAAACCCACAGGCAGCAAAAACATTTTGTGTGGGGTGATCTTTTCTTCCCCGAAAACGAGGGGATTCCGCCCTTGATACCTTCACACGGCTATGAGTTCCATCTATAGCTCCAATGCAGTCCTTGTTTAAAAAGTATATTGACATATTAACATAACAATTTTGTAATTATTTCTGTTACGGCCCAGCCCAGGACTCCTGCGGGTCAACCCGACCCAAGCTCCACCCGGCCCGGCTACGCGCCCTTCAACCTCTCTAACACGCGTCCCATACAGCTCACACACAGCTATGGGACAGCGTCCCTGGAAATATGGGTCTGACCTCCAGAGGGGCCCAGGACTGACATGTATATAAGGGGAAGAATGGCTCTTCCCCCGAGGTACGTCACATCCCTACACCACCCTCATTTCGTCTGCTCATATTCTGACAAGAGCGTCGGAGTGTCTTTGCAGGTGGCACCCCCCTCTTCTCTCACACGACGTGCTCGGGACCTCGCCAGCCCCGGACTGGAAAACCGTGACCAGACGAGCCCTTTCCTTCACCCTGGATCCTGACCCGAACCGTCCGGTAACCGACCTACCGAACATTGGCGCCATCTGTGGGGATCGTCCATGGACTTCGTACTAGTCCAGACTGGGACTGGCAGCGAGGCCGCGCCTCCCGTGCTTGGGGGAGGCGCCGTTTTGACAGAAGCCCGACAACGGCAGAGGTCGCCTCCGAGGGACGCGACGCAGACTCACGAAAGACGCCCCTTCGGAGGAACTGGCGACAACCACGCCAGGATAATGCAAGAGTTGCGCCATAGGATGCAAGACTTAGAATGCCGGCTAGTCGAAAGAGAACGCGACCAACGCACCCCGGAACGAAGCCCCACCCGTTCCCGTTCAAGGAGCCGCTCGAGGCGCTCACCCAGCCCCCAATACGAGTCGGAGAGCACGGGGGGACGGGGGCGAGCCAGAAGAAGAAGTCGAGACCCCATCATTTACGCCCGACACGAGAGACAGCGGGCGTCGAACAGAGGCGAAGAGGACGGTCGTCGGGAGAATGACGAGCCGGGGAGAACTACCCGGGGACCAGTGATAATAGGAGCGACCCCTTTCCACCGTTCCGTACTCGAGGTCCGGCTGCCGAAACACTTCGACAAGCCAACAGACATGAAGTATGATGGAACACAAGATCCCCTGGAACACTTGACGGCCTTCGAGGCCAGAATGAACCTGGAAGGGGTAGGAGACGAGGTCAGATGTTGCGCCTTCCCGGTCACCTTGGCGGGCCCGGCGATACGGTGGTTCAACAACCTCCCGCAGGGCTCGGTGACTCGATTCTCCGACATCAGCCACGCCTTCTTGGCTCAATTCACGACCAGGATTGTCAAAGCCAAACACCCAATCAATTTGCTAGGGGTGACACAGAGACCCGGAGAGCCGACCAGGAAATACCTGGACCGTTTCAATGACGAGTGCCTGGAAATTGACGGTCTAACGGACTCGGTGGCAAGTCTATGCTTGACGAACGGGCTCTCGAATGAGGACTTCAGGAAACACCTTACCACAAAGCCCGTTTGGACAATGCAAGAGATCCAGTGCGTGGCCAAAGAATACATCAATGATGAAGAAGTCAGCCGGGTCGTGGCTGCCAATAAGCGGCAGCCCGCCTACAACCAAGCCCGGCACTATGAAGGCAGAGAAAGACCAAAGGAACACGCCAGGGACGGCGGTCCGGGTAAAACACCCAAACCGTTCCCCCGAGTTGGGAAGTTCACCAATTATACCCCCTCACAGCACCAATCAGCGAAGTTTACCAACAGATAGCGGAAAAGGGGATACTGTCAAAGCCCCAACCTCTGAAGGACAGGACGGGAGGAAACAAGAACCTCTACTGCGAGTACCACAAGGGCTACGGACACAAGACTCAAGACTGCTTCGACCTAAAAGACGCCCTGGAGCAAGCTATCAGGGATGGGAAACTTGCCGACTTCTCCCATCTTATACGGGAACCAAGGAGACGTAATCGGGACCACGATAGCAAAGATAGATCCCGGCCAACAAGGCAACGACAGGAACCAGAGGGTGACGACCACGGCCTTACGGTGGTAAACGTGGTAACGGCCAGGAATACCGCCCCAAGCTCAAAGTCAGCACAGAAAAAAGATGCCAAGGTCCTAGCGGTCTCCACCTCGACAGGTAGAAGTTTCCGAGGTATCCCACCCATCTCCTTCGGCCCAGAGGACCAATGGTTTGACGAGGCACCGAAAAGTCTGCCCATGGTCATCACGGCCAGGGTCGGAACGGGCCTCGTCAAACGAATCCTAGTAGATACGGGGGCAGACTCAAACATCATGTTTCGAAACGTTTTCGATGCCCTGGGACTAAGGGATGCCGACCTGACGACCCACCAGCACGGTGTGGTAGGGTTGGGGGACCACTTCATCAAGCCAGATGGAATCATCTCACTCCCGACCTCTATGGGACAGGGGCAAAAGTGACGAACAGTCATGGCAGACTTCGTAATATTACGAGACTCCACGGCTTATAACATCATCCTGGGGAGAAAAACCATTAACGACCTGGGGGCCGCCATTAGCACAAAGCTGCTGGTGATGAAGTTTGTCACTGATGACGGATCGGTAGGATCCATCAAAGGCGACTTAGAAACGGCAGTCGCTTGCGACCACGCCAGCCTCTCTCTCAGGAAAAAATCCAAAGAAGCGTCTGGGGTCTTCCTGGCTGACCTAGACGCCAGAATAGACGACAAACCTAGACCAGAGCCAGAAGGGGACTTGGAAAAGTTCAGGGTCGGCGAGGAGGACGATAAGTTCACATTCATAAATAGGAACCTCCCCCACGAAATGAAGGAGCCATTGATGGAAATGATCAGGGCTAATGCCGACCTCTTTGCCTAGACGCCTACCGATATGCCCGGGATAGATCCCCAGCTCATATCGCATCATCTGGCCGTCAAGGCGGGAACCAAGCCAGTGGCCCAGAGGAAGAGAAAAATGTCGCAAGAAAGAGCAGAGGAGGTAGCCAAGCAAACGGCCAGCCTCCTAGAAGCAGGATTCATCCGAGAACTGGACTACTCGACTTGGTTGTCAAACGTGGTCCTGGTCAAAAAGCACAATGGGAGGTGGAGAATGTGCGTAGACTACTCTGACCTCAACAAGGCGTGTCCCAAGGATTGCTACCCTCTACCTAACATTGACGCACTCGTTGACGCAGCGGCGGGGTACCGGTATCTGAGCTTCATGGATGCCTACTCAGGATACAATCAAATACCGATGCACCGACCTGATGAAGAAAAAACGGCGTTCATAACACCAGGAGGAATCTATTGTTACAGGGTGATGCCTTTCGGTTTGAAAAACGCTGGGGCCACGTACCAAAGGCTGATGAATAAGATAATCAGTGAACTCATAGGCAAAACAGTAGAAGTCTACGTGGATGACATACTCGCGAAGACTACACGACCCGACGACCTCCTTAGCGACCTTGATGGTGATTTTTCGTCCCTCCGGCAACACGGCATGAGGCTTAATCCGCTCAAGTGCGCGTTTGCCATGGAGGCCGGTAAGTTCTTGGGATTCATGATTACTCAAAGAGGGGTGGAAGCCAACCCCGAGAAGTGTCAGGCAGTTCTCCAGATGAAGAGCCCGGGCTGTATCAAAGACGTCCAACGACTTGCCGGGAGGTTAACGGCTTTGTCCCGATTCCTCGGCGCATCAGCAGCAAGAGCCCTACCCTTCTTCAATCTAATGAAAAAAGGAATGACGTTCGAATGGACCCCAGCATGCGAGGAGGCATTCAACCACTTCAAGCAGATTTTAGCGGTACCACCAGTTCTCAGAAAACCCAGGGCCGGAGAACTGCTCTATCTCTACCTATCGGTGATCGAGGAAGCAATGGCCACGGTGCTCGTCAGAGAAGAGGGAAAGACCCAACAACCCGTTTATTTCGTTAGCAGGGTCCTCCAAGGACCAGAACTGAAATACAGCAAGCTGGAAAAACTGGCGCTGGCGCTCCTAGTCTCCTCCCGAAGGTTAAGACAATACTTCCAGAGCCATCGTATAGTAGTGAGGACGGACCAGGCGATTCGCCAAGTACTGCAAAAGCCTGACTTGGCCGGTAGGATGATGACCTGGGCCATCGAGCTCTCCCAATACGACCTACAGTATGAACCCCGACACGCGATCAAAGCTCAGGCAATGGCAGACTTTCTGGTTGAAGTGACGGGGGACCCTCCAGAGGAAACGGGCACACGGTGGAGGCTCCACGTTGACGGGGCCTCCAACCAAACGTCCGGGGGAGCAGGGGTCATCCTAGAAAGCCCAGCAGGGGTCATCTATGAACAATCGACTAAGTTCGAGTTTCCAGTGTCGAACAACCAAGCGGAATATGAAGCTCTCTTGGGTGGACTAACATTAGCTCGGGAAGTCGGAGCGACAAAGGTCGAAGTATGTAGCGACTCACAAGTTGTCACCTCGCAGGTGAACGGAAGCTACCAAGCCCGGGACCCCCTCCTGCAAAAATACTTGGAAAAGGTTAAAGAAATAACGAGTTAGTTCCAGGAGGTCATCGTCCAACACGTCCCAAGAGAAAGGAACACACGGGCGGACCTCCTATCCAAGCTGGCGAGCACAAAGCCAGGGTCGGGTAACCGGTCCCTTATCCAAGGCATGGTGAAGGAACCGACGGTCGCCCTTCACTTGACGAAGTCGAGCCCCTCATGGCTAGACCCCATCACCAACTTCCTGGAACTCGGCAAGTTACCGGAAGATGAGAAAGCAGCCAAAGCCTTAAGAAGAGAGGCAGCTAGATACGCAATCATACAGGGACAACTATTCAAAAAAGGACTCAGCCAGCCCCTATTGAAGTGTTTGCACCCCGACCAGACGGACTATGTGCTTAGAGAAGTCCACGAGGGGTGTTGCGGACACCACATCGGGGGCAAAGCCCTAGCAAGGAAGCTCATCCGAGCAGGATACTACTGGCCGACAATGATGAAGGACTCAAAGGAATTTGTTAAAAAATGCATAAAGTGTCAACAAAACGCCAACTTCCACAAGGCACCGGCCTCCGAGCTAAACTCTCTGACGACCACTCGACCTTTCGCACAGTGGGGAGTCGACCTCCTGGGGCCTTTCCCGGTCGGCCCAGGACAAGTCAAATACCTCATTGTCGCCATCGACTACTACACCAAATGGGTGGAGGCTGAACCGCTGGCTATGATATCGTCCTCCAACTGTCGGAAGTTCATGTGGAAGCAGGTGATAACCCGTTTCGGTATCCCGAAAGTCATTATCTCAGACAACAGGACCCAGTTCACGGACAAGAAGTTCATGGAATTCCTCTCTGGCCTAGGGATAAAGCAGAAGTTCTCCTCGGTAGAACATCCCCAAACAAACGGGCAGGTAGAAGCCGCAAACAAGGTCATCCTTCTTGGTCTAAAGAAGCACTTAGACAATAAGAAGGGAACATGGGCTGACGAACTCGCCTCCGTCCTGTGGTCTTACTGGACAACTGAGCAAAGCGCTACGGGGGAAACTCCCTTTCACCTAACATACGGGGTCGATGCGGTAATACCAGTCGAAATCGGGGAACCGAGCCCCCGACTACTGCTCGCGGGCATGAGCGAAGCTGTCGAAAAGGCGTGGTTTCTGGGTTTCTGTGGACTCCCGACCTCATAGTCTAACGGAGTGGTACCCCGATGTAGGTATGGCGGACCTGGTTGAAGAAGCCAGGGAGATGGCTCACCTATCAGAAACGGCACTAAAACAAAGGATAGCCCTGCGTTACAACGCAAAAGTCCTCAAGCGAGATTTTGAGGAAAGGGACCTCGTCCTGCGACGCAACGACATCGGCGTCCCGACCCCAGGGGAAGGCAAGCTGGCGGTAAATTGGGAAGGTCCCTACAGGGTAAAGGAGGTACTCGGCAAAGGTGCTTACAAGCTCGAGAGACTCGACGGCAAGGAAATACCCAGAACATGGAATACGGGTAGCCTAAGAAGGTTCTATCCATGACCAGACGACTCACCGACCCGGGAACCCAAACAAATTGTAAATATTCGCCTTGTTTGCATGATGATCTGTCTTTTTATTTTTACTCGCCGTATTGATAAATTTGTTTAGCTAACGACTAACTCATACTTGTCAAAAATTTTCGTGCTTGTCCACTTCTTTCCTACGAGCGCCGCGCACGGGCGCCCCCTAAAACGGCAGACCGGGACTGATCACCCCGAGGGCCGTTTTCCTTGTGGCCAAAGCCAACTACGGCGACAACTCGACCACGGCTATCCAAGCCATAACAAACATAAAACGGGGAAACGGGCGCGAGCCCAACCCCGAGAGAAACAACGACAACAAATATAACAAACGGCAACTCGGCCAAACGACCAAATAAGTATAACTTATAGAGTCAAAACAAAAAACGAGCAATAATTTGTTCAGCAAACGCGTTACAAAATATCCTAAGTTACAAGGCCTCACTTCCTCGGCATGTCAACGATCTTTCCGTCCTGGATAGTCTTGAAAATGCCAATTGATGACGTATCGAAATCAGGAGCTGCGATCCTCAGCTGAGCCTTCAGGGCATCTTCGGTCATCGAGATGGCGTTCTTCCCTTGCTCTTTGGTCACCTTAAGCTTCTTCCTAAGCTCAGCGGCTTCAGCCTTTGCGGTTTTCGCCTCCGAGACGGCCTGCTCCCGCTCTTTTTCCAAGGCGACAACCCGACCCTGAGCGGCATTCAGCTGACCCTCCAATGTCATCTCGCGCTCAAGAAGCCGGGCCACGGTCTCATCGGACGCCTTCAACCTCTCCGCAACAAACGACGACTTCTCCTCAGCAGCGCTAAGCTTTCCCCCCATCTCGGACAGCTGACCTTGGAGGAGTTCAACCTGAGCCTTGAAGTTATTGTTCGCCTTAACAGAGGACTCAAGCTTCCTCCGGAGCGCCTCCATCCCCGATAACTCGAATTCAGCCTTCCGAGCTATCACGGCCCCACGAAGCAAGGTGCGATACATCCACCTCGCCTGCCCGGACAGTTCGGTCTCGTGAAAATGCTCCTCTGTCCTGGGTATCAGCTGGGAGTCAATAAACTTGGTGGCATCAAAATTCCTTTCCACTATGGTAAGGGCCCCTTCCGGGCTGGAAGACATCTTTCGCTTCTTGGGAGTATGGATAAGCTCCACGTCACTATCCGGCTGGGGAGTGAGAGTCGCATGCCCTTCAGCGGACCCTTCCTTATGGGTAGGGGAAGCCTGGCCCCCTGCAGCCTGTTTCCCCGACACGTCGGTATCCTGGGGAGAAGGCACAGCCTGATTCTCCTTCTCCCCTGAAGGACCCCCCGACTTACCGACATCCTTCTCTTTGGCATTCTCGTCGTCACTTGCTTCAAAAAAGGTCTTCATCAGATTCTCAAGACCGGTCACGGTGGTAGACATTTCCACTGCAACAAACAACGGGCACATTAGTCATTAGATCGGAAAAAGAAAAACAACAATAAAGAACATAGGCAAACAAAGAAGACAACTCACGAATATAACTCCTGGCGGCCTCCCGTTCACCCATAAGAAGATGAGGGTTCACGGGGTTCTTTTCAAAAATGGCAAAAAGTACGTCAGCTATTTGCTTATCTACAGCCGACAACCTCTTGTACGTCACCTTAATGAAAGGATTCGACCCCGCACCAAAACTCCAATAAGTCTGGATAAGGCGCTCCCCCTCCAACGACAACCAAAAGGGGTGACGACCTTTGACGGGACGTACTTTGAAGTACTTATCTTTAAAACCATGGTAGGAGTCCTCAAAAAGGCCAAAAATTCTCCTACCCTGGGCAGAACGGAAAGAAAGAAACCCTTTTCTCGCTTTCCCCTGTTTGGAAGGGTTGGTAAGATTGAAATAGAAGAGGAAAACGTCCACCGACACCGGCAGCTCCAAGTACTCACAGACCATTTTGAAGCAGCGGATCGAAGCCCAGCTGTTCGGATGAAGCTGAGACGGGGGGACGGATATCCGGTTCAGCAGCGCCATTTGAAACTCGAAAAACGGTATCCGAACGCCAACTTGTGTGAATATGGACTTGTAAAACCAGATCTAATCGGGGACACGAGGGGAGTGAAAGTTGAGCTCATAAATGCGCTCATGGGGGGCAGGGACAATGGCCTCGTAGTTAGTCTCCTCGTCAGTCCCCCCACACAAGTAGCCGACTTGCCGGAACTCGGTCAACTCCTCCAAGTCCATTTGGTTGGGTGAGCTCCTTATATCGTCAGTCACCCAGGCGTACGGGTCGTAGGCCGCGCCAGTTCCTGAAGACCGAGAAACGATGCGAGGCATACCTACATCGGGGTACCACTCCGTTAGACTATGAGGTCGGGAGTCCACAGAAACCCAGAAACCACGCCTTTTCAAACTCAGATCATGGCCAAGAACAGTTAAAAACTACGCCTATCACGCAAATCACCTAAAACCTACTCAGAAATGGTACCCCTCCCTTAATTCGTCTACCCCACCAATGGAAGGCCATTCGGCTAAAAGTAAACCAAAACATACAAACAATAACTACCGCAACAGTTAGGCATAATATAAACATAGGGGGAGAAGGATCAAGAAATTACCTGAAAGGGAGTATGAAACTGGAGTGTAAAAGAGAGGCACAAGTTGGCTCGAATAGAGAATTTTTGGATGTCATGGAGAAAAGAAGATGAAAATAGCAAAGTGGGAGGAAGAGAAAAGAAAACTGTTTAAAAAACCACCATGATAAGCGAGAAAGAAGGCAGGGGCAAAATGGTCTTTGCGCACGGGGTTTTTTCAAATCATTACGAGCATTTAATGCTCAGCACGAAGAACAAAGCGACGAACGAACGCCTCAGCAGACCAAGAGACACGCGCACCAGAGACGCGTCTCTCCCACAGTCAGCCGACTCGACGACAACACACGAGTAAGGAAAGCACGCGCCACCGATCGTCCTCGCGACCATCACTGGCGCGCCGGGGGCACTGTTACGGCCCAGCCCAGGACTCCTGCGGGTCAACCCGACCCGAGCTCCACCCGGCCCGGCTACGCGCCCTTCAACCTCTCTGACACGCATCCCATACAGCTCACACACAGCTATGGGACAGCGTCCCTGGAAATATGGGCCTGACCTCCAGAGGGGCCCAGGACTGACATGTATATAAGGGGAAGAATGGCTCTTCCCCCGAGGTACGTCACATCCCTACACCACCCTCATTTCGCCTGCACATATTCTGACAAGAGCGTCGGAGTGTCTTTGCAGGTGGCACCCCCCCTCTTCTCTCACACGACGTGCTCGGGACCTCGCCAGCCCCGGACTGGAAAACCGTGACCAGACGAGCCCTTTCCTTCACCCTGGGTCCTGACCCGAACCGTCCGGTAACCGACCTACCGAACAATTTCATACACTATTTCATAAATGTCACTAACTAAATTGAAAGAGTTAGTACCTTAAAAAATGGATAGAATCGACTATTATTATGTATTTCATAAGGAACATCCTCACCAGATGGTTGCTTGAAGAACTCTCCCTCTAACGATAGAATAGCATGTAGGACATTGTGAAAGTGATGACTAATTGTCTCCCCTGAGTGGTGGAAGAAGAAAGACATGGTTCTAGTTTTCACATTATGACCTATAATATGTAGGAATTTAGCGACTTGCTCTTCAACGGTAGAGCGAATTGAATCCTTTACTCTACCAGTTCCTCTTAACTTTTGACATAACTGCCTAAATGCTTCAGGGCCCATACGTATGACATCTCGACATTTTTCAGACGTCAGTAACTGTGTCATTAACTGTGTACGCCTATTTTCTCTTTCCAAATTTTTGTTATTAATTTGCCTAGGCCTATATTGTGATAAGAATACAACGTATGCACCGTAACACATGAAAGAGATGTGACACAAATCTGTTGTCTCTTTTCTAAGTCTTCCCTAATAGGAGGTAATATTTGTATCTGTTCAGAATGATACAGGTCAGCAGAGGAGAATTGATTAACTTGAAATCCTGAGTCAGGTATGACGTTCGTTTTGTCTCCTACTATCGCATCTTCGATATTCTCGTTATCCATCTATGAGAATATAATGTTTAGAGTGAACATATCAAAAATTATAAATCACATGAAATATTAATCAATGCATTGGATAAGCACCAACATTTAGTGGACTTGGCAACTAAAAGTGTTTAATAATATTGTCATAAATTAATTTAACCGACCAATAAGAAATCATGTTATTTTTGTCCTAAACTAAGAAAACTCTATTTGCTTAATATTAAATTTATATTTTTTCGTACAAATTTGTATGCGCAAATATATTTATATTAATTATGTCATAAGGAATTGATTAAAGGCATCAAAATTAATAAGTACATATACTATATAAACATGATAATCACATGCGTGGACATAATACAAATATGTATATATGTGTTTATTAAAGGCTCAAGGTACTAGTGGAAAAGTTCAATAAGAGAGGAAAAAGTTTAACAGCAAATATAACCTTAACACAAAACCTTCCAAGTCCTTCAATGACCTTGGATCAACTTCAAGCATATTTTGCTGCTAAGGTACTCAACACTACTAATGTAGTTACACTCTCAGGTATAATAATCTACCAATTACTTTTTGACCAATAAATAATTAGCTTTTTATCACTACACTTAGTTTTTGAGTTAACTGTAGTCTTCATGTTCAGTTGATCACTACACTTGGTTGCAATTTAAGTATATAATTAAGAAATCAAATCAATACATAAAAGGAAACTAATAAAAAAGAAAATTTAGAAAACAAACATGTATAAATGATACTGACACAAATTCTTCTTATGACATAAACAGTTGACAAATAAATTAGAAGAAGCAACTAATTAAAGATTATGAATAGTAAAAAAAAAATTTGGAAACAATTAAGGTGAAGTGGAATAGACTCCACATGAACGTTAATGAAACCTAACAAATAAGGAATGGATTTATACAAGCAACAATGCAATCATTTGTCATTTAAAAGTGTTCATCGAAAATATGAGTGAAGTAGTTATGCATATATAACAAAGACACACATAATAATGTCCACTCACATGCTCAGAACTCAGACCTCTTAACTTTTTGATAAGGAGAGTTCAAATAGAAAGCTAATTCTATTCAACCCTCAAGAAGATTCTTGTGTACAATATCGAGTCTTCACTTAGTAGTACACACACACACACACGCCTCCTCAGTTTCCACTCTTATACATGCCTCATATCATGGCCCTTATCATAACACACCATGCAATCCACTTCTCACAAAGAAACAGTACACACAAAATTAAATGGCATGTTTCAGACTCATATTCACACCCATATGTGCTGTGATGATTTTTTCATTTCATTTTTGGGGAAAAACTACGATTACAACAGAAAAAGAACGCACATTTGGCTTGAGAATGTAGGAATGAAGATGCGGTGGAGCTGTCCCGAAGATGATGAAGCTGCTGCAGCAATACCGATGGCGTTAGGAAGCTATGGTGTCGCTGTTGAAGATGATGCAGAAACAGGAAAGATAGAGATGAAGATACGTTCTTTCCTTTTTAGATTAGGGATTTTTATTTGTTTTTAATGAAAGGGTATATATGTAATTTTACATATTTTTATACTTCCATCCCAATTTTCTTCGCAAGTTTGGGCAGAAACTTTTTAAGTGGGCCCTACGTAGGCTTTTTTATTTTCCATTCAAGTTCCCTGCTAATCCAAACAGGGGAAAAACAAATTTTCCATTCATTTTCATCTTCTCCCTTTTCTTTCCTCACAAGTTCCATTATACCAAACAAAGTGTTAGTATTGAACCTATGGGGTCACACACTAACGAGTGTTCTAATATTTGTTATAGAATTATTTAATTATTATTTTGATTTGATCAAATAAATAATTATATTAATTCAGATGGAATATTATTATATTTTTTGATAGCACCAAGAATATAATAATAGTATGATAATTGAGAATATTAAATGAGATTTGAGAATAATTAGTTATTCTTTTTCTGAATTTGAATTTTAAATTTGGATGAGATCCTAACTGATTTTGTTTTAAATTGTTATGATATGATTCATAAAATTTGAAGGATTTAGATTTTGAATTTTAAGATATGATTTAAATTTGAATTGAGAATCAAATTTAAAATCAGTAACAAATCTCATACTATATATATATATATATATATATATATATATATATATATATATACCAAGAGTAGAGGAAAGGAGAGGTGAGAGAATAACAAAGGTTTTTATTCCTTTACCTCTACACACATAAACGTATGTGAGTCTGATTCTTGGAGAAAAATTTTATGGCGTGCAAAGAGTTGCAAGAGGTTTCTCAATTTAGATCAGATGTCCATTGGTCAAGGGGTTGACAGCAAAGGTTGGTCTCGGTGTGGATTCGCATAGCGCCTTCGTACCATCGAAGGAGAAAGTAATTTTTACTAGCGTACACACAGATATTTAGATCTGATCTATATATTGTTTATTATTGGAATAAAGTTTAAGTACAAAATAGATCTTTAGGATTTCTTTATTACTTCCGCTGCGTGTTGTGAACAACATGGTAATCCTTTAATATGTGCTGCCGAGTCAAATAGGATTAGTTATATCTGAATTCGGTCATAGTATTTTTATTTTACTAAATTCGTCTCTAAATTAATTCGAAAAAAATAGTTAATAATTTGAAATAACCAATATTTAATTAATTAATTACTTATACTATACTAAATGTACATCAAAATTAACTACTAAAATAGAATATAATTGAAATATAAAATATATGTTAAAAATAAATTAAAGTACATATATATTTATATATAAATACACGATGACTAATTTTGATATATAAATAGTTTTTTTATTAATTAATATATATAATTTTAAAAATTATATATAATAAATTAATAATTTTGGAATTTGAAATTGCTAACAAAAACTATTCATATTATCTGTGTTGTTAACATTATCTTACGACATTATTAACATTTTGTAATTATTATGAATTTTTTGTTTATATTATTATTAACATTTTGTATATGTTATCTGTTTTGTTTAATTATAAATATGAATAAATCAATTTGAGTGTTTTAACCAAATTTTAAATACTAATTTAAATTGAAATTATTGTGTGTCCATATTAATGTATATCACTGCCAGTTTAGTATTTAATTGTGGTGATTTTTGGACCAATAAAGATTTAGTTTCTGAAATTAAAGAATCTATTTGATCATTTTAAAAAATAAAAAACTTATTTCTTTTTTTTTTTTTTGGTGACTAAAAACTTATTTAATGTGAACTAAAAATTTTAAGAACTATTTTAAATATTATTACCTCATTGATAATGATAGATCTAGTTTTATCAATAGAATTTGTCCAACGAGCATTTAACAATAAGACAATCAATAAAAGTTGTTGATAATCCTAAATATTCGGTAGTTTGCAAAAATATTTTTTGAGGTAATAACTTATTACATTTTACCTTCAATTTCTTATTTGAAGCCGTCATGGTATTAGTATTAGGGGTGCACATGGGTCGGGTGAAGCCGAGTTTGATGTGATCCAGACTCGACCCGAAATATACACCGGGTCTATTTATTAGATCCGAACCCGGCCCTAGACCCGATGAAACCAATACACTTTCGGGCCACAATTATACCGGGTGAAACCGGGTAAAAATCGGGCCGTTACCATTACATTACGTTGATACCTTCTTTTAAGCTAGCATGTAAAAATATCCAAATTTCCAAGACTCCAACCATTAGTTAACATGGTAACATTCACTTAGAAAAATATAACAAGAACCAATCCTTCTTCAATATTAAAACATAACCATAATCAATAATAATACCAAATATTTAAATCAATACAAATAACACAATCTTATGTATTAGTCTAAAGTCTTATGCATTCTAAATATAAAACATTAACTTATAGTCTTATAACTAATAACACAAAATATTAAGATTTACAATACTTAAATTTCACATAAGAATAGTCATGATCCATCACTAATAACACAAAATATTAATTGTGTATAATGACCGGGCCACCGGGCCGACTTCGGGTGACCCGAGCTATGGCCCGGACCCGACCCGAAATAATGATCGGGTCTATTTTTAAGACCCGTACCCGACCCTAAACCCGATGAAATCACACCAAATTAGTCCTTAAAGTGTTCGGGACCGGGCCGGGCCTTCGGGCCGGGCCGGGTCTATGCACCCCTAATTAGTATGTATGATTTAGACTTCATGATAAGTAAAAACAACTAAGATACTGTTGCAAAAGCCACTTATTCTAAAGGGCAACAATAACATTAATAAAGTAAATTTCATAAGTGGCATCAGTTAAATACAGTTCAATGATTTGGGATAATTTTGTAAATATGTAGCTCCATTATGGATAGAAAACTCCATCAAATACTTTGTAATTTGCATGTAATCTTATATTAACACAGTAACACTCAACCCTCTTCTGATAACTACCATATTAAGTATTAAAAGGAAGTGACCAAGCTCTTTAAGTTTTTATAGTGACATTCAACATTTTTCAAATAGCTATTACTGTTTGTTTAATTAGTATATTTTAAATAATAATTCTTTAAAAAGATATTTCTTTCTATTGATAGTTCCTTTGGTATAGCCACTAAAATTATAAATCGAGTCTAATTCACCATCTTTTTGACATTATCATCAAAACCGAAAAACTAAAAGATAAAATATTAGTAATAAATAAATTATTATTATAATTAAATTTACTATTTTTCTATAATCACATTTCTACATTACTTTTTACAAACTTAAGTAAGCCATCTATTACGCTATTATTATAATGCTTTGAAATCAAAGAAAACTAAGTTAATAATTAATTCAAACTAAATATATTACCCTCCTATATATTCAACCTAAAAAAAATTCTTCAATTCATTCAAGTATTCTTTTTGCTTGAGTAGTCTCCTTTAAATAAATTCTTCATCCATTAAAAAGCTCACATAATGGCACAGCTCCTACATAAAAAATAATTATAATAGTGTAACTACGTGTATAAATAATTTAAAAAATTTAAAATAATCAATTATATATTTTCTAATGAGAAATGCTAGGAGACCAGCAAGTTTTCTGATTTGTAGCCATCAAATAGCCATCAATGATGGTTTTAATGGTGTGAAATTGGTGTGCCATTTCATCCAATGGCTCACTTTTCTTTGCTGGTTACATGTTGGCCAGAATTTAACAAAGTTGTTGGCCCCCTAGACTTTTCCTTTTCTAATTTAGTGAGGATCGAATTATATTAACTAATTAAGAATGAGAGATAACTTACTATGATTCATCACAAATGTTATTTCTTCTATTTTTCTCTGTTAATTTATTCAGAACTTTTTGTGCATGGCTAGCAACTTGTTCTTTCGTTTTTGTTTTGACATAATCTTCCGAAATTCTTCTCCACTTGCGCCCTAATTCTTTATATCCTCTAAGAAATAACCTGCCAAAGACATAATTTTTTAAAATAATTATTAACAAAATTTATTAAAAAATTACAATGGTATATGATATTTTTGGAGAATTTTTTTCAGAAGTATAAAAAATTATTTATTTTTCTATACATAATTTTTTAACTTTAATTTTTTAAATATAATTTTTTTTAATTTAAGACGAGTTCACTTAATCCTGGGCAAACTTCATCTCATTTTTTTCCAAATTCACCATAACTCAAATTTTTAAGTCATTATCATGATCTTCAAGAGTACATAGAAGTACACAAAAATACATAGACAATAACAATGACTTCTTCAATATTACCAATGATAATCATTATCATCGTCTCCAGACATATATACAGTACACAGAAATAAGTCATATTTGACGAGAATTTTTTTTTTTCATTATAAATTTGAAGTAAAAACCATTATTTTTATTAAAAATATGACTTATTCCTGTGTACTCTGGAGACGATAATAATGATTACTATTGTCCGTTGTGAAATTTAAGAATTTGAGTTAGCCATTTTTTTAGAATTTAAAGGGGAGTTAGCGGGGTGCAATGAACTCGCTTTGAAAAAAAATAGTATTTAAGAAATTAAAGTTGAAAAATAAAAATGAGGAAAATAATAATTTCTTTATTTATTTCAGAAAAAAAAAACGTATTTTTAGATATCAGAACCATTTTTTTTCTGATTTATTTCCAAGAAGGAGGCCACTCAGATAAACACGCCTAAAACGTCTTTTTTTAAAGATGTCTTTATGTTGTGTTTTAATTGGTTTTGGTATAATTTATTCGGTGTTCCTCATCACATATTATTAAATTCCTCAAAAGATTTTCTTTCCAAAAACAATAAAAAACATTTAATTTGGACTAAAACAAAAAAAAGTAATAGATTAACTATTAGATTTTTTTTAAAAAATTATTTACATAAAAAAATATATCACATTCATCAAAATATATATATATATAAGCTCTTAAAAAATTTTATAAATAAAAAAATAATTAATTTTTATTCGTATAATATATAAAATAATTACTATATTATTATTATATTATAGATTAAAATTTACTAATTTAAATTTTGTTTTTATTTTTAATATAAGCATTAAAAATAAATAATTTTTTTATAACAAGATATATTGTAATAAAATATATATAATATTAATTAGTTTTTAAAAAATTCTGAAAAGATGGTTTTTTCTAATAAAGTGTTATTAAAAAATTAACATTATAAAAATTAATTTCAACCAATATGATATAATATGATATAATAGGTTATTAAATATATTTAATACAAAATACATTGAATATAAATTTTTATTGAGTTTAAATTTTAAATAATTTTTAATTAAATTTCGAATATTTTTATTTTAAAGAGTTAGAATATTTTAACATTATTTTTTTCGTATCTTTTTAATTGAGTCTTTGATTTTTTAAATTATAAACCTTATTTATAATTAAGAGTAATGTTTTAACACCACCAATTAGTCACACATATAAAAATACAAGAACAATTCTATTGTCATAATTATAATCTAACTTTATAAGCAATACAATACAATGAAACTATATATAAGTAATATAACTAAATTTTTTCTACATCTATAGTTACATTTCATAAATAATATAATTAAATTATATTTATGTTTATAATTAAAATATGAATAAAAATACAAAAAAGTATCAGGATGGTTAATTTTTTTCATTCATAATTTTTTATTATTTTTGTTGTGAAAAATTTAATTATTTTAATAATTAATTATTTTTTAAAAAAAGATAATTGAATAACACAAAAAAGTCTTATTAAGAGTAATTTATTTATATATGATTAAAAAATAATTGAATAATTATATACGGTAAAAAATTAATATTATTAAAAAATAAAAATAAAATTTATTTTAAAATTAAAAATAAAGTTTATTTAAAAATAAAATTAAAAATCATGGTTTTTTTTCTTTTTTCCAAAATTTATCTACGAGTAATTCTATAAATATTTTATGATGAATAAAAATATTAAACTCATACTAAAATTTATTCTAATAAAATTTATTTTTATTCTACTAAACGTTAAATAAATTATTGAAAAGAATTTTGTTTCCTCCATTAGAGAAGAATGATAAACTTCCATACTTCTATTATGTTATGGCAATAATTTGGCATGTTATTTTTTAATGTACATAATAATAATAATAATAATAATAATAATAATAATAATAATAATAATAATAATAATAATAATAATAATAATAATAAAACAAGTATATCACAGTAAAAAAGAAAGGACGTCACCAAATAATTTATCATCCGAATTATATATGAATCAAATTGATAATATGAGAGCTAACACTACAAAAATCGACAACAAAGTTAGAGACTTACAAAACCTTTCTTAGGATCATAAAAAAAAACGTTTATATTTGTGTGATATACAAAGCAATTATCATAATATTATTATTATTATTATTATTATTATTATTATTATTATTATTATTATTATTATTATTATATATATATATATATATATATATGAGCAAAAAAAGTCCAACGGTATGTTTTAAAGAAAATTTTTTTTAATATTTGATTAAATGTTCTTGTATTTAGTACTTTTTTTTTGCACTTCCTCTTAGTTAAAAATATAATCATTATAATTTTTTAGTTATTATTGCTAGGGGTGTTTACAGATGGGATATGGCTGAAATTTCGATCCAATCCGCACTAAACTCATTAGATCAAATTCGATATTCGCACTTTTTATGTTTGGATCAGATATCAAATATATCCATAAAATAAAAAATATAAAAAAATTTTATTTTTATAAAAAAAAAGTCAATAATTTTTTTTGTTTACTTTTTTAAACATATTTACTTCTATCTGATTAGAGTGTGGATCCGATTCGATCCAATCCGATCATCTTACAGATCAGATACGGATAAATACTGTGGATTTATATGGATATGATCTAATCTATGAACACCCCTAACTATTACTATAGGTTCATTGTTGCAAAAGAATGTTTCTTTTATTATAAACTATTATTAGATTTTAATTACCATTAAAACAACTGAATGGTCAATTTAATTACCATTATTATATCCATAGTTGTAAAAACCGAACTGGATCGGTTGGTTCGACCAAAAAACTAGTGAACCGGACTAGACCTGGATTATAGTCCAGTTCGATTTACTCTTTGGACCGTTTAAAGAATAAAATCGGTGTGAACTGGTAAGAACCGGTGCAAACTGGTCTAACCAAACTGGTCTGCTTGAAAAAATTTTTAAAATGTCTCCATAAGGTCTCGAACCAAGAACCTTGGAGTAAAAGTAACCTCTACTTGCCACTTAGCCATTGCACTTCTAAGTACTATATTTGACAAATACTAATTATATAGTATACATAAATATCTAATTTAATTTAATTTTTGTTTTTTCTATTTTTAAAATTAATTATATTTTAATTATATACCATTATTAATATAAATATAAATTTCACTAAAAATTTATTAATTTACTTGATCTATTTTATTGCTAGTATTGTGATTAAGGTTATTTGTTTTGATGTTAGTGTTAAAATCTACTGATATTATAGTTAGATGATAGGCTTTGTGAATTAATTATTTTTTTTATTGTGTCAAAATAAGATACTATTGTAGTATTAAAATTTTATGGTTTTTTTTATATTAGTTATTTTTAGAAGTTGAGACTTGATTCTTCATAAAATGTTAGTGAAGATATGCATTTCAAATTTTAATTTTAAGTTTTTAACTATTTTATATTTTATATTTACGTGAGACCAGTTTTATCGGTTCAACCAGTGATTTATCAGTTGAACCAATAAACCAGTGAACCAATAGCTTGATCGGTTCGATCACTGGTTCAGTTCTAACAATTATATTTCAATCTAATTTCAAAAATTTCGATTTACTCAATTTAATAGTTATGACTCACAATTGGTTCCTAATCAAGCAACAACAAATTATGTCTCCCAATTGGTTCCTAATCAGTTCTAACAATTATGTCTCCTAACTTAATAGTTATGACTCACATTGGTTCCTAATCTTATTTTTGTCACTGTCTCACAAAATCGTTAACGACATGCTGAAATGGACTAACGACTGCTACATTATACATTCTAGCGACTATTTGATGTGACAATTGAAATTTTTTTACCTTATTTTTTATTTTCAACTAAACACTTAAAACCCTAATATGAGTCACGGATATCTAAGTTAAAAAATCAAACTAAGTAAATTGAAACTTTAAAAATCAGATTAAAGCTCGAATATAACTTCAAAACAGAACTTTAACTTATGTAGTGATTAATTTAAATGAAAATCAAATAAATCAAAATTCAACATAATTTTTATCAATGTTTTTAAATTCGAAATTTCTATACCAAAATTAACTAGAATTTTTCTTTAAATTAAAAATTTAATGAAATAGTGACTTTAATTATCTTAACCAATGTCCTAATTAATTGCTTTTATGTCTTAAAAAAACCGTATATAAGAAAAAAATAATTAATTTATCTACTTTAATAAATAGTTATTTTACTAAAATGAGAAACTATTTTTTTAAAATTTTTAAGAACTAATTAATATTATATATATTTTGTTACACTACATTTAATTATAAAAATTTTATTTATTTCTAATACTTATATTAAAAATAAAAAAATTAAATTAGTGAATCTTAATCTATAATATAATAATAATATAGTAATTATTTTATATATTGTACGAATATAAATTAATTATTTTTTTTATTTATAAAAATTTTTAAACGCTTGAGCTTGTTTTTTATATATATATATATATATATATATATATATATATATATATATATTTATGAATGTGATATATTTTTTTATGTAAATAATCTTTTAAAAAAAATCTAATAGTTAATCTATTACCTTTTTTGTTTTAGTCCAAATTAAATATTTTTTATTGTTTTTGGAAAGAAAATTTTTTGAGGAATTTAATAATATGTGATGAGGAACACCGAATAAATTATACCAAAACCAATTAAAACACAACATAAAGACATCTTTAAAAAAAGACGTTTTAGGCGTGTTTATCTGAGTGGCCTCCTTCCAAGAAACGTTATTATGCTCGTATAATAATAAATAAAAGAGGAGGAAAAAGCAATAGAATAATACATACTCTTTCTCTTCCGGAGTCCAATGAACTGTTTTCTTTCTTTCACTAGTCACAGTTAAAGGTTGGTGTTCGATTATGTTGGTGTTGGCAGGTTGGTTTTGTTGACTTGTTCCGGGGAGGGAGAGTGGGTTGCGTTCCAATGTGGTGGGAGGTGCAGCAGGTGCGATGGAGGTGTGATGCAGATTGATATAAGAGTTATGGATGAGATTGATGTCGGTCATGAGCTTCTGGAAGCGTTCCTGTATCTGCTCGGGGGTCTTCCCGGGGAGACAAGCAGCCACATCATCCCACCGCTTCTGCATTGCTTCCGGAAGACATTCCGTAATAAGCATTTCAAACACTTTATTCTCATCCTCACTCCAGACGGGCTCAGGCTGTGCCTGAGGTTGTTGATAGCCACACACGTCAGCGGCAGACTGCACCACAGGCACATTGCCGGGAAACTCCGGCGGAGGCGGAAGCTGAGGCTGAGGCTGTTGATTACCACCCAAATTGGCGGCAAACTCCAGGGGAGGCGCATTGGTGGCAAGCTCCGGCAGAGGCAGAAGCTGAGGCTGAGGCTGTTGATTACCACCCAAATTGGCGGCAAACTCCAGGGGAGGCGCGTTGGTGGCAAGCTCCGGCAGAGGCAGAAGCTGAGGCTGAGGCTGTTGATTACCACCCACATTGGCGGCAATAATGTGGTTTTCGTCCCCAGTCCAGACCGGATGATACTGAGGCAGAGACTGAAACTCAGAGGGCCACTGAAACTGAGTTGGTCCCATGTCGGCGGCAAACAGTAGTTCTGCCTCTGTCAATGGAAGCAGTGATTGAAACGGAGGCTCCTCCCACAGTTTCATAGTTGAGAAAGTATCAAATTCTTCTTCGCTCATTCTTGGATTAACTACTTCTTCTTCCTTTTAGGATTCCAAATTAGATTATGGGTACTTCTTCTTAGAATTTTATTGGCCAATTTTATAGTATTTATAAGGAGTTCTTTAAATTTTACTTAATTTATTTTTTTGTAGTATTTAATTTTTTAAGAATGAGTTATTTTTATATTTTTTAAATTAAATATTATCTTATAATCTTTTTAGATAAATAAACATTATCTTTTAAGTACTATTATAAATCTTTTTATTAGAATTTTTAATTAATCAATTTTATGATATTTATGAGAAATTTTTTAAATTTTGCTTAACTTATCTTTTATAATAAATTTTAATTTTTTAAAATTATTTATTTTTATATCTTTTAAATTAAATATTAATTTATAATATTTTTAGATAAATAAGCACTTTCTTTTTTTAAACACCATTTTAGATCTTCTTATTAGAATTTTAAGTTACATTACGAGTAGTTCTTCTTTATGTTAGGATTTTAAATTGGATTATCGATACTACTTCTTCTTCTTAAGGTGTTAAATTAAATTATGGATAAATCTAAAAAGATTTCATCAACTTAAAGTTACTATTATCTTTTATCAATAAAATCTTAAAAAAGTTTTTGAAACATAACAGTACCATTAATCCAAGTCGCACTAGTTTAAATTAGACTATATTGATTTTGCTTTTTAATCTAACACGCCTTAGGTAAATATACATCCTATTATTACAATCTGATTGAATGAAAAGTGTAAAATAAAATTGCTCTATAAATACTAAAAATTAATCATTACGTATTTATATTTTTATATATGTTGTACATAGATTACATATATTTTTTTAATAAATTAGTTCGCCAATAAATAAGTAAACATTTTACAGTAAAATAATTAACCTCATTATGTTAGAATAACCAAATATTTTTAGAGTAGTATAATTGATTTTTTTCTTGAACATCAAGTTGAATGTAAAAATAATTATTTTAAATGCTGGGATTTTTTTTGAATAAACGCTAGAGTTTAAAGTAATTATCTTTTTATTTTTGAAGTACAAACACTGATATAGATATAAATCATGCACACATAAATTTTAAATTTTTATAAGACATAAATAATAAATAAAATACAATATGTATACATATAAAATATAAAATATTTTTAGATAAATTATAATAATATTTTAATTATTTTTAATGTCTTTTTTAATTAGACTAAAGTGCCCGCATAGAAAAAGTTTACTCCATATCATATCAGCCCCTTCAAGTCACCAAAAAAAAAAAATATCAGCCCCTTCAGCTTACAGTATGGACAATGCTCATTTGTCAACACTGATAATTCAGCTTAACTATGAAGAATGGAAGCTGAAAAACTTGAACCACTCACTATTTCATGATGAAATATGTAATACCATGTCAAGATCAAACACCAAAATTTATTAAACAGAATCTCAAAAATATTCAACTACTGAAGCCTGAAGGTATTCTTTAAAACTGTAGTGCAGAAACTCATAGGATTACTTGATATATATATTTTTTTTTCACTTTCACGTGCTTGAACACGTGCAGCTAAACAACTGCAATGCACCTGATGAATGGTTAACTCCCTCCCTCTCCCCTCCCCTCCTCTTTTTCCCTCTCCAACCCAAAAAATAGGCAGTGAAATTAACACAGCAATTATTTTTTCCAATCAAATTTGATCCCTTAATATATCTATAAATTCAGAATCAATTTATATTAATTAAAATTTCTAGAGGGTCACATATTTATCTCCAAACCATGTATAGACTGCAAAATAATTACCTTATCTCTGTGGACAATCATAGCCAATGGCTCCACACTGTCACCATTTATCAATATGTCAAGTTTAATTAAATCACTTTCTCTGTACCTGATAATTAAAGAATAGAAAATATTAGAACATATTGGAAAAACAAGCTTCTCAGACGGACTATACAATGTCATTTAACAAAGGAAAAGGATAGCTTAGAATTATAAATCTAAGTATTACGCGCCTCAGATTGAAAAATTCATTACTAAGTGGCATAGAAGATGGTGACGTACGTGGTCTTAAGTCTTAACTAACGTGTATTGGGAGGTCCATATTTAAATTTGAGAAGCTGAGTAATTCTGGATGAAAGGGATGTTAAAAGTAAGATGAAGAACATTGTTTGAAAGTGTAATAAGAGAGTAACGTTTTGTATTGTAGGTAACAACTGGGGATCATATCAAAATTGCCAGGGTCAATATTCAAAACTGGATGTATTAAATCAAGAAATGCTTCGTCTCAAATTTGTAATCATGAAGTGTGAAAACACCAGCAAATATTCTACTGAACAGCTAAGGAACCTATGGCTAGTGAATGCTGGAAAACTAGGTGCAAAGAGGAGTATAAAAAACACATTGAGCATACATGAGAACGATGTGTAAAGCAGTTTGGTCAAATCAGAAAGAAAAACCATTGTCTCCAATGACAAAAGTAGATCAAACAGAGATAAGAATCCAAAAAGCAACCGGAAGACCCCAAAAACCCAAAAAACAGAGATAATAATCAATTTTATGAAAAAATCAATCACAAATTTAAGAAATTCTCAAATTCAAGATAGAAGTAAAAAATAAATTATGTGAGCTTCTTTGACGTCATCTTCTTGCAAATTGTGCGTCCACGACCCTTTGTATGTGCTCCGTCAGCTTTGACAAATATTCCGGCTCCGTGCATTTTTCCGGTGGAAAACTCACCTTCGTAGGTTACTCCGACGACCACCCGAACCATCCGCACTCCCCTTCGCACATGCAACCGTCCGACTGTAGCTATTTTCCAGCGCGGCTACCTTCCCGGTTAGGGTTCCGGCGTAGAGGCCACCGTTGGGAGCGATCTGACTACAGAACTCCAACCGAGTCTGTAAAGGTGACGTTCGGCGTCACGCGTCGTGACCCTGGCGGTGCTCGCGGCGGCCGGAAGGCGGCGGAACCACCACGAGCTGGATGACGTCATTCCCTTCTTCATTATCTTCTTCTGATTTTTTCTTCTTGGTAGTGTGAAGCTATTCAGTTCAGAGTCAGACACAGTGACAAGCGTTTCCTGCATCTTCTTTTTTTCCTTTTTGAGTTTCAGATCGGCGGCAATAATTTCCGGCCGTATTATCTTTGAAATAGTGTGTATGCATGAATCAATGATGTTGCTGTTGCTTTTTTCTTGTTCTATTTGTTGTTTTGGAGAGAGAAACAGTGACTAGAGAAATGAGAAATAATGCATTGGGAACATTGCCGTTTTCATTTGGAAGAGGCGGGAAAAAGAAAAGCCTTGAGTAAAAGTTTCTTTTGTCATGGAAATGATTTTTTTGGAGTAAATAACCGTAGTCGTCCTTAAGATTCGCGTAAATACTCAATGTAATCTTTTAAGATCCTGATTTTTTTATTTTAGTCCTCTAGATAGAGCTTCGAGTACTCAAAATAATCTCTAGGCATATTTCTGGTGATAAGTTATCACCGGAGCGCTGACGTGGTCTCTGTTTGCTACGCTGGAGGGGTCTAACAACTATCTGAGCTGGCCAATTTTCAATTTGTACCCATGTTAGTCCTTTCTTTTATAAGTTTATATCTAATCCTAAATCCCCAAATTTAATCTGAATAACCCTAAATCCAATTATATTTGTAATCCAAACGTCCAGAGAATCTAAATCCTTACATTGTTCCTTTATCATCACAATCATAAAATTCTACTGCCTTGAAATACTAAAATGGCATCCATTTGATTAATAGACACTAAAACATGTCCAACAATCTTGTATCCTCTAGCAAAAACTGAGGTATCTCTCTTTTCATGTACAAACAAGGGCCAATCTCAAATGAATTTAGGTGACCAAAATGAAGAGAAAAGTAAACAGTTCATGATCTGACCCTTTGCACTTGCCTTCTTCAACACTATTATCACTTTTTTTATGAAATCATAAGCCAATAGAACATTTCAATATTCATCAATATACAGAGGCATGTCTAATGAGAGCCTTAACTTTACATGAAAAGTAAATATTGACTGTTATACCAATATCAAAGTAATTTAAAGGTCACATAACTCTACATATGAATTTTGAACATTAAATACAAATTATAACAATCAAGGTTTTGTCGGAGAAGGCTTAGGTATTATTATTGTACTTAAATTTTAATATGCAAGACTTTATCATCTCTTTCTTATAGTGAATCATTTGCTCACTTAATAGATATTCAATTAGTTAGTGACAGCAATCATAAAAGTATATATCAAAAACCTCACAACATGATTAAGAAAACTAGATGCGAAAACTCACTTGTACAAAATCTAAATGATTGGATGTACTGTCCATTTAATTACCCAATTCATCTATAATCTTTTCCTGAAAAAGCATCAACGTTTTGACCATTTTAGAATAAGAGACTTTTCATAAGAATAGAGTAAAGTATGAAAACAAGTTTCATTAACATAACTAAACAAGTATTACCTGGACTTGCCATTTAAGCTCCTAATATTGAATTAGAGAAGAAAAAGCCCTCACAAATACACTTAAACTAAACTCATCCAACTCCTCATCCTACTTCCTATCAATATCAAATAAATCTAATTCAAAATCCAAAATAAAATAGCAGGATATGACGAATGGTTTTCGCATGGGGATGCATTCTCATGAGGGATGTCAAAGTAGGACAAATCACCACATTGAGTGAATGGAAAGAGTTTCAAGCATTGGAAATGGCGGTGTCTCCAAACAAGATTCACCGTTCTGGTAAAAGAGTAAAACTCAGCACCCACAATTGCCAGACTTGCAAAATAGGAAATTGATAGGTGCTTAAAAGAGGGCAACTGTCCTAGTAAAGGAAGCATACAGCAACTCCTGCAACGATTCAATGATATTTTGGTGATGTTATGGTAGGAAGAATGTCCCACTCAATCTGAAAACACCCCTGTAACCCTCAATTTGTAACTGTTTCAAGTTAGCGTGAGGTCGTAACTTGTTAAGTATATCTCTTTCCATCTGGGAATCAATTGTATCCTCGTCTGCTTCATCAAACAACCAACCCAACATCATAGAATCAATGGCATCCTTATCAGACATTCTTGCCATCAAAGCTTCATTGCCGTTCATCATATTCTTCAATTCAGCAATGGAAATTGATTGCTGTGGAATGAAGAGATTGAGTGCGATGAACAAGAAGAAGAGATGAAGTTTACGGAAATTTGGGAATTTAGGGTTAGATATAAAGAGAGGGACCAACGTGGGTACAAATTAGAAATTGACCAGCTCATATAGCTATTGGACCCTTCCAGCGTGGCAAAAAGAGGCCACATCAGCGCTCTGTTGATGACTCATCACTAGAAATATGCCCAGGGACCACTTTGAGTATTCGGAGCTCTATCTGCAGGACTAAAATGAGGAAATCGTGATCTTGAAGATTACATTGAGTATTTACGCGAATCTCAGGGACGACTATGGGTATTTACTCGTTTTTTTTGGGTAGTGAGTTTTAATTGGTTTGGGTTAATTTTATTTCTTTTTATCCATGTTGCTTGTTCATCAAGAACTTGTTGAGCCTGGCTAAGTACAGTTCATTTCTTCAATTATTTATATTTCTTTCGATCAAAACACAAGCTTAAAACCATTATTATCACTAGCGGCTTAACAGGCACTACCGGACTCGTTTAGCCGCTTTTTTATTGAATTTAAAGTTAATTAATTTAATGATTTTTAAAATTTAAAATTTGAACAATATAAAAATAAGAGAAAATTTAGGGGACCAGCATTTTTATTAAAATTTGGCCAGATGAGTATGATTTTGGTCCCCAACATAGAGGCCGAAAATCGATTTTGTCCCCACCTTTTTTCGCTACAAAATGGTCCCTAAAATTTTAGTTTGTTTTAAAATCGTCATTTTTACCAATTTTATTTTTTTATTACCAAATTATCCCTCATTAAAAAATTATAAAATAAAATAAATATAAAATAAATATAAAAGAAAGGGATACAGAGAATCGGGGGAGAGAAAGAAGGGGGCGTGGGGCGCAATAAAGGGGGGCTGGGGGAGGGGGAGGGAAGGGAAGCTGCACCGCCGCACTGCCATACCGCTGCACCACCGCCCTGCCGCCTGTGATCCGCCACTGCTACTCTTTCTCGCCCTCCCGCCTGTGAACTGGATTTTTTGTAAAATTCCTGAATTTTTGTGAAATTTGTTGTGGAATATCTATAATTTAATTTTTTGTGGTTTGACTTGAATTTGGAATATTATTGTTGTTGATTTTGTTGATTATTGTTCAAAGTGCATGTTGCTTGAATTTCTTTAAAAGAAGATGAAGAAGCAGAGCAAGAATAAAAGAGGAAGAATTTTAGTTTTGAATTTTGTTAATGGTTCTGAGTTTTGATTATTCTTATTTTTTGAGTTCTGATTTTCTGAGGTGGGGGTGGTGGTGGGTTCTATTTTGAGTTTTGTTGTTCTTTTGATGATGATGACCATGATGATAATAGTGGTGGTGGTGGTGGGTTTTTGTTCAGCTTGGACTTTTGGTTGATTTTGGAAAAAATTCTGATGATGATGATGATGACCATGATGATACTGGTGGTGGTGGTGGTGGGTTCTGGTTGGGCGTAGGTTTTTGTTTCGGTGGTGGTGGTGGTGGTTGATTTTGGGTGAAGGGAGAAGGGTATTTTCGTCCGAAGAACGATTTTAAAACAAACTGAAATCTTAGGGACTATTTTGTAGCGAAAAAAAGTCGGGGACAAAATTGATTTTCGGCCTCTACGTTGGAGACCAAAATCATACTTATCTAAAAAATGAATAATTCTACACCATTAAAAAAAATCTCACACTATTAAAAACACTATTGATGACTACAAATCATAAAATCTAATGGCTCCCTAGCATTTCTCAATAAATAATAATATATAGTAGTCAATGATAATATGAAAATGATAAAACTAAAATAAATATATATCACCTATCTATAAACAATGACAATATAAAAATATTTTAATTAAAATAAGTATACATCACCCATCTACAAATAACATAATCCAAAATAGTTATCACAATAGTATTTTATCTTTTTCTATCTAACTCAAATAAAAAAATAAATATAAAAATACGATTGTTTATAAAAGATGAGCTATATTCAAAAGTCATGTGTATTTATTTTTGTTTAGAGGCATTTTTTAAGTGGTAAGCCAAAATACGGATCTGTATTTAAAGAATCTTTCATATGCCTATAAAAAGTGCAAAGAAGAAAAATAATTGTGTCTTTTTTTAGGAGATTATAGATCAAACTATAAGTAAAAATGTAAAAATAAACCTAAAAGTAATTTCTGAATTTCTACTAAGTAAAAATCTTTTGCAATTCTTCATACATTTTCTTATCAATAAATTCTTGAGCCTTAAAGAACTACAAAATTTAGAAATCAATAAATATATCATATGCCAATACAAATTTCATTATATTTGAATGACAATTTAACAAAAAAATAATAATAAAACCTATAAAATTAAAATTTTTTGTTTGGCATTGGATTTCTTACACATGCACAACAAAAGAAGCTATTAAATCCTGTGTAGAGCTTTCAAATCTATTTTTATCCGATATTACCTTTATTTTGTGCCGTTTCTTAATCTAATGATAGGTACCTGCAATTTTGTTGTTTACTAACATGAGTTGGTTTCGCTCTTGTGAGTTTGTGACTGGAAAAAGAAAAAAATTTAATTTATTATCACTGGTGTAAAATTATTTTTTACAACTTTATTAAACATGAAAAACATAATCTCCGTAGTAATCTCAGAGTAACCTTTTAACATTTTAGGCATAAATTTTTTTCCTTTATATAATAGAAGAAGATCGAAGCGAGATAGATAATAATAATAGCTATATCTATAACATTCTGATTACGATGATTGCATTACCTTGTATGTTTTTGGAACAGTATTGTCTTGTATGTTTGAAAAGTTTGAATAATAGTGCTAGTACAGGTCAAGAAAAATAAGACTCTGTTCGTATAAGTCATGGTATAAATAAGAAGTCATTATTTTTAAAAGAATAAGGTGTCATACATATTTTTCATAATTTCAATTTCGCTTTACTATATTTTCTTCTTTACTAAGTTGTCCTAAGTTTTTTCTTGGTTTCACTATCTAACTCGTATACATGCATTATTATCATGCCCCTGTTTTGTGTTCATCTTTCTTCTTGAAGATTACATGTTTCAATTCTCTTGAGATAGACTGTGTTATTTATATGCTAATCAAATAATCAGTATCATATGCCAGACAAATAATATTATAGAACACAAAATTAATTTTTTTGCAAAAAATTATGCGTGATTTTTTTTAATTATTAGTTAAATAAGTATCTGCAAAATTAGCGTTGGATTATGTTAGTATGGTTAAAATAATATAGAAAAAAAAGTATATGGAACCAAAAGGTTACCAGTCAAAAACTAAACAAAACTATATTAATAATGAATTAATTTTAAATTTTTTAAATTTAAAATTTAAAAATTTAAAATTAATTAGGTAAACCTAATTAAAACCTATAAAAACCTTCCTCTTTTTTCTCATATTAACCTACCCACCTCTAACGATCACACACACAAACTCCTCTCTCTCTCACCGTCAGGTCCTCTCCGCCTCCCCACCGCGACACACTCCTTTTCTATCACCGAGTCACACAAGCACTTAAGGATTCGAGGACAAGAAGAACCAAGGCAATTAAGGACGTGTTCCTCGTTAACGAGGAGGAAAGAGGTGAAACGATCGAATACCGGAAAGTGGAACGAAAGGGAAGGGTTCTTGGGTGTGGCTACACTGACGATGGCGAAGCTTCCAGTGCCGAGAGTTGATCCTCGAATCCAGTCCATGATTCTGAGGAATAAGAATGTGTATATGTTTGCGGTTAGGGAATCGAATGAAGTTAACTATGTTGGTGTGTGTTTATAGCATTTAGAGAAGGAGGAAAGGCTTCTCAACAATTGCGTCGTTCTGCACATTAATAAATATATAAAAAAAACATTCATTTAATATGAAAAAAAACATCCATTTAATATGCAAAAAAAAAATCTTAATATTTAACAAAAGAAATATCCATTTATATTTTAACAAAAATAATTAATTATCTATAACATTTAAAAAAAATTATGAAATTCTTAAAGAAATAGAGACATTCACATTTGTAATACAAAAAATTCAAAAAATATATAAAAGAACATCCATTTAGTATGAAAAAGAAACATTCTAATACTTAGCAGAAAAAATATCCATATATATTAACTCGTAGAGATTTTGGATTCAACCCAGAGGTATTTAGCTGGTTTTTTGCTAATACTCTTTTAGTTCCCTAGCATTACTCTATAAAAAAAAATTAAAAAGCAAAAAAAAATACATAATAGCATATAGGTGTCACATTTTTTGAACCCATTCTTATGCTTTCATGAGGATAATATTCGCTTCATGTTGTATTTTATGTCACCCAGTGCACCCTACCTGCTCATACAATTCTTGTGGCTAAACCTTTTATATATGTCCTATAGTATTTATTACTTGCTCTTAAGTCTATTATAAACTGTTGTCAAATATTCTATTTTTTTTCATTCTTTCTTGTCATTTTCATTGTTTTCAACAACTATTATTGTTCCATACCAACCATTTTTATGTGCTACGTCCTTTAAAGTCATTCTAGATTAAAACCTATTAATATGTAAATAAAAATATTAATCGACTTTAATAAACATAGACTTTAATAATACGTATTAAAAGATATAATAAAAAAGATATTGATAGATTTTAATAAATATAAAATATATTTATAAGTAAATAATATTTTTACTTATAACTTAAAATGACGAATATAATTTCTCTTATTTTTAAATAAATAAATATAACTTGTACAGCTGCATAAAAAATATAAATATTTTTTATTCTTTATCAATTATTATGTCATAAATTTTTTACAATATTAAAAAAGTTTTATATTAAAATATTATTTTTAATTAAAAATATAAAATATAAAAGAATTAATTTTATTACAAAGTTATTATTATTAGTCTTATGAATGTATTATCTATTTTAATTTTTTATTTGTTAATTATTTATTTTAATTATTTTTTATAAAATTCATAATCTTATTTTTTATTAGGCGTTTTATATAGTAGGTGCAATAATATATCTTTAAATTTATTCATTACGAAAAATACCTTGAATAAATACAAACTTTGAATAAAAAGTTTCCAGCCGATACCCCGAAAGCACATTCCAAAGGATTCATTTTTAATCATTTCTTCCTCATATTAAGAAATGTCTTTCTTAAATGGTCTATATGTTGACTGACAGAAATCGATTTGACCATCACGTCATCGATATATACCTCCATAAATTTTCTAATAAACTTGTTACGGATCTGAACCACAGATCCCGAACCCGGGACTGCATCTGACCCCGGCTCCCCGGGTCCGACCCGCACCTCACTCAGAAGGCCCAAAAACCGGCCCTCCAAAGCTCCTAACCAACTTTCGAATTCACTCATCTTATCTTAACCAGATAAGATAAGATAAGATACTCATCACCACCTATAAATAGAGGACCAAAGTCCCTCCAGGTATTCATTCATTCCTCACACCTTATACCTCTTAGATCCATTCTGACTTGAGCGTCGGAGTGTCTTTGCAGGTACCTCCCCCCACTGCTCCAGTCAAGCGACCCGGCTTCGGCCTTGATCCGCAGGTTCTCGATCCACCCTTCAACCCGTATCAGAGACATCTCGTACATTGGCGCCGTCTGTGGGGAATCTAGCGGCAAGCTGAGCCGGATGGGGGACGTTCTGGAAGAAACCCCCTCAAGCCAGGATAACTCCCGACCGCTTCACCCAACCCCAGAACACCAGGAAGTCACGAACCAAGCAAGAATAGCAAGTACTGTGCACCACGCGAACGATCACATCGTCACGGAACAACGACATCCTGAGAAAACTAGAGACAAAGCGGCACAGATCATCCAGGATCTTTGCCTCCGGGTCCAGGAACTCGAAGGCAAATTGACCAATAGAGAAAAACACAACAACAAACACAGAAGCCAGGCAACTTTCAGATCCAGATCTCGCCACGGCAGGTCGCCAACCCGGCGACACGATAGGAGAGACGGTCGCAGTACCTCACGCGACCACGGGCACGAGAAATCGCCAGAACGGCGATACAACAAGAAACACAACCGCAGCGCTTCCCAAGATCTAAGCCGTCAACACGACTCGGACGAAGATTGGAGATACCGAAATACTAAGCGCACAAGAAACGACCACACAATAATGGGAGCTACGCCCTTCACAGAAAGAATCTTAAGAGCAAAACTCCCCAAAGGTTTCGACAAACCTACCGACATGAAGTACGATGGAACCAAAGATCCCCAGGAACATCTAACGGCCTTCGAGGCCAGAATGAACCTAGAAGGAGCGGCCGATGTGGTCCGATGCAGAGCCTTCCCGGTAACCCTTGCGGGGCCGGCAATCAAATGGTTCAACGCCCTCCCAAACGGATCCGTAGCCAGTTTCCACGATATAACACGAAAGTTCATGGCCCAGTTCACAACTAGAATCACTAAAGCCAAACACCCCATCAGATTGCTGGGGGTCACCCAAAAACAAGAAGAATCCACAAGGAAATACCTCGACCGCTTCAACGATGAATGCCTAACAGTCGACGGACTCACGGATTCCGTTGCAAGCCTTTGCCTAACCAACGGACTCATGAACGAAGATTTTCGCAAACACCTCACCACCAAACCAGTATGGACCATGCACGAGATCCAGAATGTCGCCAGAGATTACATCAATGACGAAGAAGTCAGCCAGGTCGTCGCCGCCAACAAGCGACAGCACGGCAACACCCAACACGGTAACTCGACTTCTCGCCATAACCCACCACCCAGAGAGAATCAAAAGGACCACCCCAGACTGACAAATACAAGCCGACCACCGAGAATAGGCAAATTCGCTAATTACACGCCCCTAACAGCACCAATTACCGAGATATACCACCAAATAGCAGATCGAGGCATCATTCCGAAAGCCCGACAACTCAAAGAAAGGATGGGAGGCAACAAAACCTTCTATTGCGACTACACCGAGGTTACGGTCACAAAACACAAGATTGTTTTGACCTTAAAGACGCCCTCGAGCAAGCCATACGAGACGGCAAACTCCCAGAATTTGCTAAAATCATCAGAGAACCAAGATGTACGGAAAGAGACAGGTCGCCGGAAAGAGAAGGGCGTAACCCGAGAACTCAAAAGCAACCCCCCAGGGAAAGCCCAGAGGAAGACCCGACCATCATAGTAAACGTCATAACAGGCAAGGACGTATCGAGCAAATCAAAACTAACAATGAAAAAATATCTCAAAGTAATGGCTGTCAGAAACCAAACTCCAACCACTGCGGCCGACAACACGATAACCTTCTTACCAGAGGATTGCCAGCACGACACCTCGGCCGAAGATGCCCCTTTTGTCATCTCGGCCAGAATCGGAACAGGACTAGTACGAAGGATACTGGTGGACACCGGGGCAGACTCGAACATCCTCTTCCGAGGAGCCTTCAACAAACTCGGGCTCCACAATGTCAACCTCCAGACACACTGCAACGGTGTCACGGGACTCGGAGACAACTTTCTCAAACCAGATGGCTCAGTCACCCTTCCCATCACCATAGGAACGAGCAACTAGAAGAAGACAATCCTATCAGAATTCGTAGTCCTAAAAGACTCCACAGCCTACAACGTGATTCTCAGAAGAAAAACAATCAATGACTTCTCCGCAGTTATCTTTACCAAATACCTCCTCATGAAGTTTCGAACCGACGACGGCTCCGTCGGTACCATCCACGGGGACCGAGAGGTCGCAGCCGAATGCGACAACACCAGCCTAGCTCTAAGGAAGAAATCCCGAGATGCGGCCGGGATATTCCTAGCCGACTTGGATGCCCGCCAAGATGACCAACCCAGGCCAGAGCCAGAAGGAGACATGGAAAAGCTACAAATAGGGCCAACCAAGGAGGAATACACCTTCATTAATAGGAACCTCCCATATGATCTTAAAGAAGAACTCTCCCAACATGTCAGGAATAAACCCCGACCTTATGTCCCACCGGCTAGCCGTGGACCCCAAAGCTAAACCAGTGGCACAAAGGAGACGAAAAATGTCATCAGACCAAGCCGCCGAGGTCAAAAGCAAGTTAAAGCCCTACTCGAAGCCAACTTCATCAGGGAACTCCCCTACACGACATGGCTAGCCAACGTCGTACTAGTGAAAAAATCTAACGGGAAATGGTGAATGTGCGTCGACTACACGGACCTCAACAAAGCCTGCCCGAAGGAACCCTTTCCCTTACCAAATATCGACGGATTAGTAGATGCCGCATCTGGCCACCGATACCTCAGCTTCATGGACGCATATTCTGGCTACAACCAGATCCCGATGCACCGACTAGACGAAGAAAAAACAGCGTTCATCACCCCAGACGGGACATACTGCTACACAGTGATGCCCTTCGGCCTGAAAAATGCTGGAGCCACCTATCAAAGACTGGTCAACAAGATATTTCAAAACCTATCCGGAAGCAAACTAGAAGTCTACATAGACGACATGCTCGTCAAGACTGAATCCGGCGAGCAACTCACTAACAACCTCAAGGTCATAATGAACACCCTACGAAAGCACCAAATGCGACTCAACCCGGCAAAATGTGCCTTCGGAATGGAGGCAGGGAAGTTCCTCGGCTTTATGATCACGCAACGCGGAGTTGAAGCAAACCCAGAGAAATGTCGCGCCGTCGTTGAAATGACGAGCCCAAAAAACCTTAAAGATATCCAAAAGCTCACCGGCCGATTGACGGCGTTATCATGCTTTCTCGGGGCATCGGCTCAAAAAGCAATCCCTTTCTTCAAACTAATGAAAAAAGGGGCCCCTTTCAAATGGGAGACGGAATGCGAAGAAGCGTTCCAACATTTCAAGAGAGTCTTAGCGAAACCACCAATCCTCGCCAAACCCCAGACAGGGAAAACACTCTACCTGTACCTCTCCATAACGGAGGAGGCACTCGCAGCAGCGCTCATCCGTGAAAACGAGAAAAAAGAACAAAAACCCGTATACTTCATAAACAGAGTCTTACAGGATGCGGAAGCTCGCTACTCACGCTTAGAAAAGCTAGCTTCCGCACTCCTTACAGCCTCCCGGCGCCTACGACAATACTTCCAGGCTCATTCCGTGACGGTCCGAACCGACCAAGTGGTCAAGCAGGTACTACAAAAACCCGACCTAGCGGGCAGAATGCTAGCATGGTCCATCGAACTATCCCAGTTCGATATCAAGTTCGAACCCCGATACTCGATCAAAGCACAAGCCATGGCCGACTTTATCGCCGAAATGACACCAAGAGACTCCACCCCCGAATCATGGAAGCTACACGTTGACGGCTCCTCGAACATCACTTCCGGAGGCGCCGGAGTCATCCTCGAAAGCCAAAATGGAGTCGTGATCGAACAGTCAGTACGATACGAATTCCCAGTCTCAAATAACCAGGCAGAATACGAGGCCCTCTTGGCAGGCCTAGCCCTAGCCCGGGAAGTCGGAGCAAAGGTCCTAGAGGTAAATACCGATTCATAGGTAGTCAGCTCCCAAATTAACGGAGACTACCAGACACGAGATCCCTTACTCCAACAATACCTCGCTAAGGTAAACAAACTAAAAGAAGGATTCGAGCACGTTACCATACAGCACGTTCCTAGGGAACGAAACGCTAGGGCAGACCTACTTTCCAAACTAGCCAGTACCAAACCAGGACACGGTAACAAATCGCTAATCCAGGAAGTCGTTAAGTCACCTTCCGTGTCAACGACAACCAACGCTCATCTGACACTCTCGAACCAGGAATCTTGGACCTACCCTATCCTATACCGTTGTCGCAGGACAGCTATACAAACATGGATTCTCGCAACCCCTGCTCAAATGTGTCAAACCTGAGAACACGGAGTACATACTCCGCGAAATCCACAAAGGTTGCTGCGGCCACCACGTCGGAGGTAAAACATTAGCCCAAAAAGTCATCAGGGCAGGCTACTTCTGGCCCACGGTTATCCGGGATTCCATACAAATAGTTAAAAGCTGCGACAAATGCCAAAGGCACGCCAATATCCACCAAGCCGCCCCTCACCAGCTCAGCATCATATCGGCAGAACGGCCATTCGGCACCTGGGGGATCGACCTCGTCGGACCTTTCCCTACGGCACCTGGTCAACTCAGGTACCTCATCGTCGCCATAGACTACTACACCAAATGGATCGAAGCCGAACCTCTGGCCTCCATAACGGCAACCCAATGCCGAAAATTCCTCTGGCGACAGATCATCACCCGATTCGGGATCCCCGAGATCATTATCTCGGACAACAGAATCCAATTTGCTGACAAAAAGTTCAGAGAATTTTTAGAAGGGCTACGTATATCTCACCGTTTTAGCTCGGTAGAACACCCCCAAACAAATGGACAGGTGGAATCTGCGAATAAAATAATCGTCAAAGGACTCAAAAAGCGGCTCGACGAAGCCAAAGGACTATGGGCCGACGAACTCGGATCGGTCCTATGGTCATACCGAACCATACCTCAAACGACCATGGGAGAAACACCTTTCCGATTAACATACGGTGTGGAGGCGGTCATCCCGGTAGAGATCGGAGACCCAAGCCCCAGAAAAATAGTCGGAGGTAACGATGAGGGAGCAGAACGAGACCTCATTGACGAAGTAAGAAGCATAGCCCATCTCAGAGAGCTAGCCCTAAAACAGAGAATCAGCCTAAGATACAACCACGGAGTCATCCGGCGAGAATTCGCAACTGACGACCTCGTCCTACGACGAAATGACATCGGTCCCCCGACCCCAGGAGAGGGAAAACTCACCTCCAACTGGAAAGGACCATACAGAATCAAGGCTGCAATCGGAAAGGGAGCATACAAACTCGAACGGCTCAACGGCAATGAAGTCCCGAGGACATGGAACGCCGTCAACTTACGACGATACTACACTTAGACCGACCTCGCTAGGTCACCCCCTTTCTTTTTTGGTTATCGCCTTTTCTTCACTTATCTTCCCATTTTTTACGAATCTTAAAATCTTTTTTTGCTTAAGTATCAATCCCGGGTACTCTTTCCTGCCACACACGGAGGGTTTTAACGAGGCCCACCCACCAATAAAATTCCATTAAAAGCTATCCCTAAATTCTTTATTTTTTTAAGTGTCCCAAACACGGAACAAAATCACGGCCACAACTGGGGGACCGATCACCCTCCAGGCCCAAAACACGGATATCCACGAAAATTCAACCACACGACGGTCCGCTCATCCCAAACAGGGAGTGAAATAAACCAAAAAACGGAATAGCTTTAAACGGGATATACAAAAGAGGCCCGAACAGCCGAAAAAGTCATTAAACAAAATCCGAAATTACGAAGTCACGGTTACACGGCCCACGGCCAAACCAAAATATCCAAAAAACAAACCAAGTCTAAAAGCAAAAATTCAAAATTACAAGAGATAAAACTACTCGAGGTCGGCTATCTGGCCATCACGAACGGTCTTGAAAGCTCCCATTACGGACACATCCACACCCGGAGCCAACACCAGGGCCTGTGCCTTCATCGTCTCCTCAGTGGCGGTAATCGCATCCTTGGCATCAGCCAGCAACTCCATTTTTTCCCTCTTCAAGGCAGCAACCTCGGCCTTCAGAGCTTCCAACTCACCGAGAAGCACGGCAGCCTGGGAACCCGCATTAGAAGCCTTTAGCTGCTCCTCACACAGTTGGGAAAGAAGTGAAGTCTCAACCTCAGAAAGCCGGAGAATCTCTGCCCCGGCTTCCTCAGAAGACTTCACTGCCTTCTCCCTTGCAACCTCGGCAGCCTCAAGCTTCTCCTTCAGCTTAACCATCTCAGCCTGAGAATGGCGGAGTTTCTTATCCAACAAACCAACTTGAGCCATCATGGGCTCAGCCTTTCGAACAACGACGGCAGACCGAAGGAGGGCACGATACACCGACTTGGCCTGGAATGAAACATCGCAGCCATAAAAAAATGGCTCCGTACCAGGCATCAAGTGCTGATCGATAAACCCCGGGGCATCGAAACGACGGTCCATCACACTAGGCACCAGACCCTCTTCCTCGAAAGTCTCGCTGCTCGGATCCTCAGGCCTTTTTCTCTTCCGAGAAGCCTCAGCAGCCGTCACCACGACGACTTCAGGCGAATTCGCGAGACCAGGAGAAACCTGAGCGTCGGTCCGCACACCCGAAGAAATCACCTCCTGAGAAACCGGCTGAGAATCCACGGCAGGATTGGAGACAGGGGTAGAAGGAGACGAAGACCCCTCCTTCTGACCCATCACTGCCTTCAACCTTGCCAGAGAAGTCAGCCCACCAGCCATCTCAACCGAAAGAAACCAAAGAAAAATCAAGTTACAAAGTTAGGAAAACAAAACATAAAAAATCGAGAAAGGGACAAGGCACACACCGATATACGTCCGACAAGCCTCGGGATCCCCCATGACATCTCGAGGATTCAACGGACGCTCGCCAAACAAATGCCACAAAACGTTGGCAACGTCCTTATCCTCCTGAGATAAACTGTCATAGGTGAACTTAGTCAGAACCGACGGGCCAGCACGGAAATTCCAATATGTCGGAAACCGGCGTACGCCCTCTGGCGTCAGCCAAAACGGATGATGCCCCTGGACGGGGCGCACCTTAAAATATTCCCTTTTGAAACCGTGAAAGGAATCCTCAAACAACCCAAAAATTCGGCGATGAGGCTGAGCACGAAATGACATATATCCTTTCTTATGCTTCCCTTCCTTAGTCGGAAGAGTGCATAAGAAAAGAAAAAGAAAAACAGGAACAGAAGCCGGAAGATCAAGATACCGGCACACCAACTCGAAAGACCGCACGGCAGCCCAACTATTCGGGTGAAGCTGAGACGGCGCCACAGAACACCGACTCAGCAAATTCTGAACAAATGGCGAGAAAGGAAACCGCACGCCGAGCCGAGTGAACATCGACTCGTAAACCCACATCCAGTCCGGAACAGTGGGCGAATGAAGGTTCAGATAACAGACGCGCTCGTCGGCGTCCGGGAGGACGAGCTCGTACCGCCCCTCCTCATCACCACCACCACAAATCGCCCCCTGATCACGGAGCCGTTGAAGATCGTCCTCCGTCATCCGTGACGGAACGCCCCACACATCGCTAGTCACCTAAGTATAGCGAGCGGGAACGCCTCTGGAAAGGGCTATCGGGGCACCCACACTCTCATTTCTCCGCCGGTGCATACCTAAAACAGGGAGGAGCACCACCATCAGCCTACTAACCCTATACAGAAGCAAGACAAAACCTACCGCCACTACCAACCCGCACGGCGGTGCTCAGCCCCTCCAAAGACTCGAAAACCACCTCCCAAAACACAAAACACGGTCCAAAAACGAAAGCAGCAAAAGAAACAGGCAGAACAATGCATGGCAGAAACAGAACAAATAGATACACCATAAAACAAAAAGAAGAAAAAGCAAAAGAGACCAACCTGATAATGCAGAAAGTGAGCCTGGAAAGAGCTTGAGAAAATTGACAAAAACGGCACCGAGAGGAATCCACAGAAGGAAGAAGAAATTGTCCAAAAGAGAAAAACAAAAGAAAATGAAGTAATAGAGGGAAGTGAAGTGATAGAGGGAAGAGAAAGCGGAAAGCCAAAAAACGGTTTCGCTCTCCCGCTGCGGGGGCAACTGTTACGGATCTGAACCACAGATCCCGGACCCGGGACTGCACCCGACCCCGGCTCCCCGAGTCCGACCCGCACCTCACTCAGAAGGCCCAAAAAACCGGCCCTCCAAAGCTCCTAACCAACTTTCGAATTCACTCATCTTATCTTAACCAGATAAGATAAGATAAGATACTCATCACCACCTATAAATAGAGGACCAAAGTCCCTCCAGGTATTCATTCATTCCTCACACCTTATACCTCTTAGATCCATTCTAACTTGAGCGTCGGAGTGTCTTTGCAGGTACCTCCCCCCACTGCTCCAATCAAGTGACCCGGCTTCGGCCTTGATCCGCAGGTTTCCGATCCACCCTTCAACCCGTATTAGAGACATCTCGTACAAAACTCATGATAATTGGCATTCATTGCTCGCTGATATGTTGCTCCAGCATTCTTTAAACCAAAAGGCATAACCACCCACTTATATGTACCTAATGCCCCAGAACAACGGAAGGCAGTTTTAGCCACGTCATCTTTCGCAATGAAAATTTGGTTATATCCTAAATAACCGTCCATGAAACTAAGAATTTCTTTTCTTGCTGCAAAATCGATTAACATATCCGCAATTGGCATAAAATATTGAGATCGTTCCTACCATGTCATCATCTCCTTCATCAAAGCATTCCTCGTCAACATCAATATCTTTATGTTTGCCAATCCCAGAGGACTGAGCAACTGCCTTGCCTTTTTCCATCTTTGCTGGTGATGGAATTTCCTTGGGATAAGTCTCTCCATCAGAAGAAAAGACAATTCGAGAATGCACAGAAGGCGTTGCCCCTTGCTTACTTCTTTTCCTGTTTCAATTTGAAGTTTCTTATTTTGATTGAAATTCCTCATTCGACATCTTCCTCTTGGGTAACCCCTGGCTCGTCCTCGATAGAAGGCATATTGATTTCGAGAAGGTGCTCGATACCCCCTCTGAGGATTGCGTCGATATAGATGATCACGCCTTTGGAATTCTTTACAGTTTCTAATCCACTGAACACCTATAGCCTGAGATCGACTTAAAGGTGCACTCACATCATGTTGATGGATTTTTGAGCTAGAACCCTCCACACGTTGAATTGGCTGCCTCTGGCGTGCTTGTTCCTCCCTGTGAGCCAATTCTTTCTTCATTCTCTCTTTTTCAAAAATTGCTACCGCTTCAACATCAAAGACAGCATTACACCGCGGACACAGAGATACGTCCCAATCTTTGATCTTTTGCTGAACCAAGAAGTCCAGCAAGCCATCCCCTGTTCTAGGGTATACAGATCTTACTTGTGACTCAAAATCATCAAGAGCCACATCGAAATCATAAGACATGCCAACCATATTCACCCCTAAGTAAGGCTCGACACAACTGGCATCAACCTCGAGGGATCTACATCAACCTTCTTCTCCTTCTTGCCATCATCAAATTTCAAACGTCCTTCCATGATTGCCTCTTGAATCAAATTCCTGAAACGGACACAGCTATTAGTCGAATGACTTGTTGCTTGATGAAATTTACAATAAGGCTTTCCTTTTAAATCTTTTATGGAAAGTAAAGTTCTACCCTAGGCAAAACTAATTGTTTATCTTTAAGCAACACATCGAAAATCTGATCAGATTTTGAGATATCAAAACTATACTTCTTTCCACTTTTAAGTTTTGAGTCATTCGACTTTTCACGACTAGGAAGCTTTTTCAGTAAAGAGCAAACATATGGAGGACCTTTCTTAAGTTCAACCAAATCAACTTCTATTTCGAAATCAAATTCCTCCTATGAGGATTCCATGGTTACATAGGCAACCTTTTCTTTTCGAGTAAAAGGTTTACTTTTCGACCTCTGCTCACTCCTATGTTTTTCTTTCTCCTTTTTCATGAGCTCGGTCTGCCGAACCTTTTCGGCCAAATGAGCCAGATCAGGAATATGCACATTAAGCAATTTCCTACGCATATAAAATCACAACCCCATAGTTGCTATTGTCACTATCTCACTTTCGGGTAATGTCACATAGCATCTACTTCTAGCATTTTTGAAATGTATTAAATAATCATCGATAGTTTCACCATCTTCACGTTTCAAAGCCACTAGATCAGTAACTGCTACGTTCATTTTCCCTCGATAAAACTGAGCGTGAAAAGCAGTTTCTAACTGATTCCATATTGTGATCGAATTTGGTCTGAGATTTGAAAACCAAGTAAATGTGTTCTTCGTCAATGACGAAGGAAAAAATTTCATTTTCAAATTCTCATCATTATCTAGATTCCCGATTTCAACCAAATAACGAGCAACATGTTTAGTAGTTGATTCTCCAACTTCACCAGCAAATTTTGTGGTTATTTTTGGATTTTTCACCCCTATTGGCACTTCAGCCATTTAAACCGCTTGGGAAAAAACGGACACAAAATGTGGTTGATTCATAAAACCAACATTCAGCCCAACCCGATTTAACACCTCTTCTACAATTCTAGTGACTTGATAGCGATCACCCCTCAATCCGGCTAAATAGTCATCAGCATTTTGACCTCGAGGAACAATGTGGAGATTTTCTCGATTCGGAATATCATTTTCATTTTGAAAATTATTTTCTGCCCCTTCATTATTTCCCCTAGCATTATGCCTCTCACCTTCATCATAATCAACAATTCGAGCAATCCTGTCGACTTGTCTAGCAAGACGCTCGAATCTCGATTCATGATCAGCCATCATGGGATTCAGAATTGTAGTCATTTGCTGAGTCAAAAAATTGACTAAGTCATGGTGAATTTCCTCCACTTATTGTCGATAAACTGCCATCAAATTCGCAGCATTCGAAGTGGAGCCCACATGATAATCGCGAGAGCACTCGGAGTGTTACTGTGGGTTTTGAATATTATTCACTCCATTTACATTTCCAAAGCAGACAGGTGGCATAAATCCACCCACCAGTGGGGTATAACCAGGAGGAAGACCATAAGAGGGCCAACCAGCGATTAATGGAGGTTGATATGGTGGCACAGGGCCACGTGGACGAGTATTACGTCCAACATTTCCAATTTGAATAGTCGTAACGGTTATACTTTCAGTTCCAATTACACCTTTCGAACGTGAAGATATGTCGGCTTGTTGCATGGATACTAGTATGCTATCATTGGTGGATGAACCACCATTCACATTTGACACATTTCGATTTAAAACTGTCCCACCGGGCGTGCCAATTTGTTTTGTCGATTTTTAGCAAATCGATGGTGGTTCAATATCTAGTGGTCTGGGAGCAAAACCTACTCCTCTGTGCGAGTACCAGTTTTCTAAAAGTGTATCAAAGTGTCTTCGATTAGACAAATGTTGAAAATAAAGATAAAAAAATTTGTAAATTGATAAATGAGACTTAGAAATTAAAGTTTTGAAAACTAAATAGATGTTAAATGGAAAAGTTTGCATGAAAATTATAAGAGAACAATAAAAATACCTTCGATTAGATCAAAGGACTTTACCATAAGGAATGAAATGCAGAAAGATAAATTAGACAAAGAAAGTGAAGAACACTTGGTAAATATGATTAATTGAAATGTTAAATTTACAGAAAAATAAATTGAAAGAAAGAAGAAGATGGAAGGAACCCTACAGAAAATGTAACTCGATCGCAAACTCAGAAATTTCCTGGGATGTGAGAATGCTAGAGTGTGTTTTTTGAGTCAAAGTTACAACCCTTATTTCCTAATACTTCCTAGTATTTATAAACTATCTTACATAACGGATAATTAAGTTACAATTAATTATAATTAAATAAAAATTACAAATTTGAAATACAATCACTCTTGGTAACCGTTCCCGCTGCGCGATTGTAGATATTTCCCATGTGTTCCTCGTGTGATAGAAGCCACTAACATTCCCATTTCCACAACTATTCGACCAGCTTTTCGAAGGCCTTACTCAATTTCTCGAATCGAGTCTCCTATTCGATTTAGCTTACTCGATCAACAAAACAATCGAAATCCAAATCAGCGCTAATTACTTCCAACTTCATACTCATGCGCGTGTCTTTTCGAGAAACTACACTTAATTCTTTTCGATCCAACTCATTTATATCGAAAATATTTTTCGATCAACAAGAAGATAACTTACTATGATCCATCATGAATGTTATTTCTTCTGTTTTCTCCAGTTCAGAATTTTTTGTGCATGACTAGCAACTTATTTTTGCGTTTCTATTTTGACATAATCTTCAGAAATTCTTTTCCCCTTGCGTTTATAACCTAATTCTTCGTATCCTCTAAGAAATAACCTGTCAAGACACATTTTTTTAAAATAATTATTAACAAAATTTATTAAAAAATTACAATGGTATATGATATTTTTAGAGGATTTTTTTCAAAAATAAAATAAAAAATTAATTATTTTCCTATACATGATTTTTTAACTTTAACTTTTTAAATATGATTTTTTTATTTAGGGCGAATTTGTCGCACTTCCGGGAACTCTATATTTTTTTATAGAGTTCGCTAACCCCTGGCGAACTTCACTTCAATTTTTTTCAAATTTCACGCAACTCAAACTTTTAAGCCATTATCATGATTTTCAAGAATACATAAGAGTACACAAAAATATACAGACAATAACCATGGCTTCTTCAATATTATTGGCATCAATGGCAACCATTATCATCGCCTCCAGATATATACAGTGCAACAAGCTATATTTAACAAGGATTTTTTCTCTTTATAAATTTGAAAAAAAAATATTATTTTCATTAAAGTACTCTGGAGACAATGATAATGATTGTCATTGTCCGTTGTGAAGTTTAACAATTTGAGTTAGCCATCTTTTTTAGAATTTGAAGAGAAGTTCACCGGAGTGCAAAAATCGTATTTAAGAAATTAAAGTTAAAAAATAGAATTTAAGAAAATAATAATTTTTTTATTTTATTTCAGACGAAAAAAATATTTTTAGATATCAAACCATTTTTTCTGATTTATTTTTTTTTTGTTTCCAAGTCCAAAAAACGTTATTATGCTCGTATAATAATAAATAAAAGAGGAGGAAAAAGGAATAGAATAATACATACTCATTCTCTTGTTGAGTCCAATGAATTGTTTTCTTTCTTTCACCAGTCTTAGTTAAAGGTTGGTGTTGGAAGGTTGGTTTTGATGACTTGTTCCGGGGAGGGAGAGTGGGTTGCGTTCCAATGTGGTGGGAGGTGCAGCAGGTGCGATGGAAGTTTGATGCAGATTGATATAAGATTTATGGATGAGACTGATGTCGGTGATGAGCTTCTGGAAGCGTTTCTGTATCTACATGGGGTCTTTCCGGTGAGACAAGCAGCCACTGCTGGAGCTCCTGTCGCTGTCGGCTCTGACACTATGGCCTCCGCTCTCCCTGTTGCTGCTGCGATTGTTGCCCGTCGTGTATGGCTGTCGAGAAAGTTGTTGTGGCCGCCAGAACCACGCCAGAGCTGCCGCTACTTGGTTCAGTCGTTCCTTTGCCGCCAGCGTTGATGGTGACTTGAGATGCGTCTCTGTCGCCGAAAAATGACGCGGTGATTGGCGGAAGTTATCACTGGAGCCGTTGCCATTCTATTCCTTTGTTACTTTCTAAATGCAGTAAGTGATTTCTTTTTGGAACCCTTGAGATATAAGTTTCTGTTTTCTTATGCTGAAGTTTTGCGACGTTATTGAGATAGGGTTGAATATCGGTTATTGTGTGTTGCGTTTGAAGTTGCGGTTATTGTTGCGGAAGCGATATGGAGTTGTGGTTACAGCTGCATCTATTGCAGGCTGGGAGAAAAATGAGTTTGATGAGTTTTAGAGTTTTCGAGTTTCGACAATCGAGGTAGGGGCGTTTTTCTTAAACTCATTTTATTGTAAAAAATTATTATAAATCGATATTGATGCAAAAATATATTTTTGGTGATTATGTGAGTCTTATGTATTAAATTGAGTTGATTTGGATGAATGAAATTATTTGCTTGATTGAATTATTAACTTCTTGGGTTGGCGTACAGTTGTAGGGAAAGTCTAATTTGAAAAGTTTATTCGATTGAATATTATGAAAAGTGATTTTCTTGGTTTTAGATATGAATTTGTATTGAAAATGAATCGACTTTGAAAATGATTTATTGAAAATGAATTGACATTGAAAATGGTTGAAATTGGAAGTAGTTTGATATTTGAACATGATTTGATATCGAAATCGGTTTAAAATTGGGAATGATTTGATATTTGGGAATGGTTTGGTTTGAAACTGTTTGAGAAGGCTGAGAATTCTGAATTATTAGTTGATGCTACTGAAGTTGATTTAAAATTGTGATTAATGAGATTGGTTGATTAAATTATGGATTTTGTTGATTTCCTTGAGTTGATGAGTGATGTTGTTGTGATAATGATTTATTGGAAGTGATTTGAATGATTGAGAGATGTTTGGTTTGATTTGGTTGGGACTCTTGAAGGGTGGCAAAGTTTGAATTTTAGAGGAGATGCTGCCGAAATTTTTTAAAAAAATTGGAGATTTTGTTTGAAGTGATTATTTAGAAAGATTTGGATTTAAGAATTATATCATTTGATTTTGATTTATTAAGAAAAAAATTAATTAGATTTTGAGTTTTATTTATTTAAGAAAGGTAATTTAGTTGATAGTACCAGTTTAAGTATATCCGGTGTTATTGAGAATAATAAAAACAGTAAAAAACCTTAAGAAAATATTTAGATTGAAAACTAGGCACTAATTCAAAAAAATTTTGGCCTAAAATTGGGACAAACAAACTTAAAATGTTAACGGGTTGGACCAAACTCAAGTTGAGTCCAAGCCCAATATATATATATATACAATTTTTAATGAGCATTCAGCTCATTTTAACCTAATTTGAGGGAGAGCGGCGCTGAACTTGTGAAGAGAAGAAGGAAACTCCATTTCACTATTTATCTTCATCTTGTTTTACTTGTAACTTGAGCTATGGAGCTCAGATTGAGGAGCTTCCTCATTTGCCGGAGTTTGCCGTCAATGTGCTTCCCCCGAGAGTTTCCCGTCAATGGAGAACAAAGAGTTTGAGATGGTGATTGCTGAATGTCTTCCGGAAGCAATGCAGAACCGGTGGGAGGCTGTGGCTGCTTGTCTCACCGAAAAGACTCCCATGCAGATACAGGAACGCTTCCAGAAGCTCATCACCGACATCAATCTCATCCATTTATCTTATATCAATCTGCATCACACCTCCATCGCACCTGCTGCACCTCCCGGCGGAAGCACATTGGCGGCAAACTGCGGCAAAGGAGGAAGCTGAGGCTGAAGCTGTTGATTACCACCCACATTGGCAGCCAGAATGTGGTTTTCGTCCCCAGTCCAGACCGGATGATGCAGAGGCAGAGACTGAAACACAGAGCGCCACTGAAACTGAGGTGGTCCCATGTCGGCGGCAAACAGTAGTTCTGTTGAGAAAGTATCTAATTCTTCTTCACTCATTCTTGGATTAACTACTTCTTTTTCTTCCTTTTAGGATTCTAAATTAGATTATGGGTACTTCTTCTTCTTAGAATTTTCAATTGTCCAATTTTATAGTATCTATGAGGAGTTCTTTTGTTTTGCTTAATTTATCTGTTGTAGGATTTAATTTTCTAAAAATGAGTTATTTTTATATTTTTAAATTAAATATTATTTTATAATTTTTTTAGATAAATAAACAGTATTTTTAAGCACTATTTTAAATTTTTTTATTAGAATTTTTAATTACCAATTCTATAATATTTATGAGGAATTATCTAAACTTTGCTTAATTTATAAAATTATTTACTTTTATATCTTTTAAATTAAATATTAATTTATAATCTTTTTAGATAAATAAGCACCCTCTTTTTTTAAACACCATTTTAGATCTTCTTCTTATTAGAATTTTAAATTACATTATGAGTAGTTCTTCTTCTTATTAGGATTTTAAGTTAGATCTTCTTCATCAGATTTTAAATTAAATTATCGATACTACTTCTTCTTCTTCTTCTTAAGATGTTAAATTAAATTATGGATAAATCTAAAACGATTTCATCAACTTAAAGTTACTATTATCTTTTATCAATAAAATCTCAAAAAAGTTTTTGAAACATAAAAGTATCATTAATCAAAGTCGCAATAGTTTAAATTAGACTATATTGATTTTGCTTTTTAATCTAACACCCCTTACATACATCCTATTACATTCTGATTGAATGAAAAGTGTAAAATAAAATTGAATCTGAAGCTCCCTTTGCAGATCTGGAAGTGCTGTTGTTGATGCTGAAAACTGTTGTTGAGGTATTGAATTAGATAGTTGAATTCTTGAGGATGTAAAATCTGTATCAGCAATCTGTAATTTCGCTTGATCTTGAGTTTTCGTGATGATTTTGCTTATGGAGTTCTGATTTCGTGTTCTGTTGATGGTTTTTCTGTGGTGTCTACCGTAGAATTCTGGATTTGAATTTTTGCTTGAAATGCTGATTCTGGACTTTGATTCAGTGATTGATAGAAAATTTTTATTGATGAACTTTTCTGGATCTGGTGTTGAGATGATAATTTTGGCTTTGAAATTTCTGAAAATGGATTGCTCCAGCGTTCTTCATAATACTTTGCCAAATAAAAAGCATCACGAATAGTTTTAGGATCATCAAAGATAATTTCTCTATGGATATAAGTTTCCAATCCATTAAGAAATGTCTTCAATATTTCTAAACAGTGATGATCATTAAATGAGAAAAAAGTGCACAAATAAAACCAAACATTTATCGAATCCTTTGCTACGAGACATGTTACATTTATCGAAATAATATTTCCATATCAGATTATGTTTTCTAATTCTTCTAACAATTTTACATCTACTACTTATCTCACAAAGTTTCGGATAGAAGAAATCACTTCACCTCATTTAATTGAACCAACACCAAATACTCCTGCAACCTCAAATGCTTCTGATCAATGTAGCAGTCCAAAATCACCAAGCCAAACCCCCACTGAATAGCTGTAATTACCAAACCAAACACCGTACAATCTGACTTCAACTCAACCTCAAAACCGTTTACCCATCAGAGGCTTAGATGTATGTCTTCCACCTTTACAACCCTTAAATACTCACTCAATTACAACCAGATCCATATCATAAGCCTTGGCCTCACAAGTTATTGATCTTATCAACAATATATCAACCAGTGTCAAACAAGTACTAAATTGTCCACATTGGAAAAAGGTTATGGATGTTGAGATTCAAGCATTGAATAGATGTCAAACTTGAACACTCACTGCACCATCACAAAATGCAACAATCATAGGCAGCAAATTGGTATTTTTCCGTTAAAAAGAACTAAAAGGGTGAGATACTAAGTATAAAACAAGGTTGGTAATGTAAATTGTTCTTGGTCATAGGATTATTAAAAAGGACATTAATAATTCGGAAAGATCAATATATATATATATAATGATCTTCATTGGATGAAGATTAATAGATCTCATTTATTAAATTATATATATAGATGGTGCATATAGAGATATGACCATTGAACCGACTCACTTTGAGAATTCCTAGTGGTTATAATTACCGTATATTTGTCAATAGGATATTTGTAACACCTTAAATTTTAGCACGTCATGAGCGTACCAAAAGTAAGGCGTTACGGACCTGATTTCCTTTATTATAAATTTACTATTGAGCCTTTATGTCGCTATCGCGTTTCCGTTTTTAAGAAAATTTCAGAAAATAGATTTTAGTAATTAAAATCATATAACAAAAGATCTTCAAATAATAATAATCACATAATTACTAATAATAATAGATGTTATACGATTAAATTCAATGTAAAACTCAAATACAATACCTATTCCTCTGGATAAAATAAAAACCCTAAAGCAACAAGGACGAGGGAACTTTATAAAAACAACAGGAATCACAAGTAAATGTACTAATCATCTGCAGCTTCTTACTGAATCTCCGAACCTGTGTCAGTGAAAGGGTGGAAGATTTGGGGTGAGAACAAACCACACGTTCTCAGTAGGGAATGGAAATGCCGTAAAAGTAATGAAATAAAGTACAAATAATTAACTTTACTCAATAAAAATATATTTTTATCAAACCCTTTGAAAATACTCTTGGTTCTACTTTAGATAATTAATTACCTCCTTTTAAAATCTTTTAACTCAAAACAAAACTTAAATATAAAATTAGTCACATTTTCTATCTCTCAACCACATAGTTAATCCTCGGTCAAATGTCAACTCGTAATCACTTTAATACACTCACAAACAAATAGTGCAAGCAAGAGATTCAATTCAATGTACAAGCAAGTCACAACAAGACAAACAATACAATCACAAAGTAATAAGACAAGCAAGCGCAATCAAATGCAAATGTGCAAACAACATGATGCATGTCTATCCCTAACGCAGGCCATGAGCTCATGTGTCTGTTGCCTACCCGCTCCCGACATTACTCGGGTACAAGTCCCAGATATGGCTTTCCAGATGCATCAGTGTGCTTATAAGTCATACGGCTAGGCCGCATCAATGTGACTTTCCAAATCAATAAGCGTACATCTGGAAAACAATTCTCAGTGTGTGGGCGTCCCCACTTTACATTTGGCACTAAGGCCCAAACAATGTCACATCTGCTCTCCTGTGGCAGACACTTCATTAATTAATATATTTTTTAAATCCTTGTTCTCTGCTCTCCTGTGGCAGAGATTTCTTTTCTTAATAAACCGAGCTCAAATCTTTACTTAAAACAAAATCTCTCCTTAAAAGATTGGGTTTAAAACATTATATTTTTCTTAATAAATCAAACTTTAAAATAGAGTAAATCTTTTCTTAACTAAATATATTTTAAATAATTTAATTTTCCAAAACCAAATATTTTAAAATAACTTTTCAAATAAAACCTCATATTTTATAAAATTTCGGCGGCATTTTCTCTAAAATTCGGTCTAAACCACCATTACGGGTTCCCTATTCCTCAACAATTCACCAGCCTTTTTCTCAACAATTCTCAAATCTCAACAATTCTCAAATCAGTGAAATTCTTAATAATCAGAAAACAGTCACATTCATAGCAATAATCCATACTCAATAACATTACTATTATATATATATATATATATATATATATATATATATATATATGCAATTATTCAATTAATTTTGTAGGCATTCTAAATTAAAAACGTTTATCTTTAAAAATAAATCTCCTACCTCCGTATGAAATCAAAGTCAACGAAAATTCTGGAGGAGCTTTTTGACCAAGCTGCTGAAGAAGAAAACGTTAGAAATCATCTGTACTTCCTAGAACTCCAGTTGGTCGAAGTCAAGAGGAAGGAGAGCTACGTCACCATCAACTTCTACCAGACAAAAATAACGCCAACGTGTAGAAGAGGAGGATACGAACACTTTTACCGGATTACATTTTTTATTGGAATTATAAATCGAGAGAAATCGAAGGTGGAAAGCCAAAGAAGTCGCGGTTTCCTCCCTCACCCACGATCTCTCTTTTTCTTATTTTCCTTAAGCTTGGTTCGGTGGTAAAATGAAAGGAACAAAGGTGATTGATGATGATTCCTCCAAGTGTTATTAGTTATTAAACGAATGAGGTATATGTGTCATGATCACATACATACATATATAGCCACGTTGCTTCTTTTAATTTTCTTTGATTTTTCTTAATGGCCTTTGCCAAATATAAATTAGACTAAGAAAATAATAATAATATAATAATGATAATAAATAATAATAATAATAATAATAATAATAATAATAATAATTAATTTAAATTTTTATCTATTAAAGTTATTTCTAATAAATAATTCAAACTAATAAAATAAGTAATAATTAAATTAAACTTCATTAATCATAAAATTCTATTTAATTATTTTTGTTAAAAATAATTTTTTTAACTAAATAAAATCTCAACAAATATAATAACTCATAAATAACTAATTATTTAATTTTCGAAATCTTGGGGTCTTACAATATTCTCAAGATGAGCATAGTAATAGAGTTTCTTTTGACATGCAATTGTCATAGTAATTAACAATGTATTTATTATACTTTGATTTCGGACACCTAATACCCTAGGGTACTAGTTGAATGAATATTGGGTATATTTAAATATTTGTAGAATTAATGATTAGTCAATAAGGAATCCGTCAACTCTCGATAAAGAGTTTGAGCTCCATAACTATAATGACTGAGATGAATAAAACCTTGGCCAATGGGATTGAATGAATGAAGAATGAGTTTCTTAGGTCATTCACAGTTCATTATAATAATAGTAACAAGTTAGAGTTTGACAATTAAACCATACTCTAAAGTTAACCGAGAGCTGGAAAGATGGAAGGAATTATACTTTGTTCTTCTAAGGTTCTTAGTAAAAATATATTACTTCATACTATTGGGTCGTTGATGAGTGTTGCTAGACGCCAACCTTGATTAGTAAATTTAGTATGACTAATTTACTAGCCGCTTAGTATTGAACCTATGGGGTCACACACTAACGAGTGTTCTAATCTTTGCTATAGAATTATTTAATTATTATTTTGATTTGATCAAATAAATAATTATATTAATTCAGATGGAATATTATTATATTTTTTGCTAGCACCAAGAATATAATAATAGTATGATAATTGAGAATATTAAATGAGATTTGAGAATAATTAGTTATTCTATTTCTGAATTTGAATTTTAAATTTGGATGAGATCTTAACTGATTTTGCTTTAAATTGTTATGATATGATTCATAAAATTTGAAGGATTCAAATTTTGAATTTTAAGATATGATTTAAATTTGAATTGAGAATCAAATTTAAAATCAGTAACAAATCTCATACTATATATATGTATGCTAAGAGTAGAGGAAAGGAGAGGTGAGAGAATAACAAAGGTTTTTATTCCTTTACCTCTACACACATAAACGTATGTGAGCCTGATTCTTGGAGAAGAATTTTATGGCGTGCAAAGAGTTGCAAGAGGTTTCTCAATTTAGATCATGTCCATTGGTCAAGGGGTTGACAGCAAAGGTTGGTCTCGGTGTGGATACGCATAGCGCCTTCATACCATCGAAAGAGAAAGTGATTTTTACTAGCGTACACACAGGTATTTAGATCTGATATATATATATATATATATATATATATATATATATATATATATATTGTTTATTATTGGAATAAAGTTTAAGCACAAAATAGATCTTTAGGATTTTTTTATTACTTCTGCTGCATGTTATGCAGCGAACAACATGGTAATCCTTTAATATGTGCTGGCAAGTCAAATAGGTTTAGTTATATCTGAATTCGGTCATAATATTTTTATTTTACTAAATTCGTCTCTAAATTAATTCAAAAAAATAGTTAATAACTTGAAATAATCAATATTTAATTAATTAATTATACTAATGTACATCAAAATTAACTACTAAAATTAGTTACTAAAATAGAATATAAATTAAAATATAAAATATACGTTAAAAATAAATTAAAATATATATATTTATATATAAATACACGATCACTAATTTTAATATATAAATAGTTTTTTATTAATTAATATATATAATTTTAAAAATTATATATAATAAATTAATAATTTTGGAATTTGAAATTGCTAACAAAAACTATTCATGTTATCTGTTTTGTTAACATTATCTTACGGCATTATTAACATTTCGTAATTATTATGAATTTTTTGTTTATATTATTATTAACATTTTGTATATGTTATCTGTTTTGTTTATATTATAAATATGAATGAATCAATTTGAGTGTTTTAACCAAATTTTAAATACTAATTTAAATTGAAATTATTGTGTGTCCATATTAATGTATATCAAACTGCCAATTTAGTATTTAACCGTGATGATTTTTGGACTAATAAAAATTTAGTTTCTGAAATTAAAGAATCTATTTGGTCATTTTAAAAAATAAAAAACTTATTTAATGTGAACTAAAAATTTTAAGAAGTATTTTAAATATTACCTCGTTGATAATGATAGATCTAGTTTTATTAATGGAATTTGTCCAACGAGCATTTAACACTAAGACACAATAAAAGTTGTTGATAATCTTAAATATTTTAGTAGTTTGCAAAAATATTTTTTGGGGTAATAACCAGGAGCGGAGCTAGAAATTTTTTTAAAAGGGACTAACATAAAAAATATAAATTAATAAGAGAGAAAAATTAAAAAATTAAAAGGAGCCAAACTGAAAAATTCAAAACTTATACGTACAAATTATTAATTTTGGGGGAGACCATTTTCCCTATAACATGACTCCGCCACTGATAATAACTTATTACATTTTACCTTCATTTTTCTATTTGAAGCCGTCATAGTATTAGTATGTATGATTTAGACTTCATGATAAGTAAAAACAACCAAGATACTGTTGCAAAAGCCACTTATTCTAAAGGGCAACAATAACATTAATAAAGTAAATTTCATAAGTGGCATCAGTTAAATATAGTTCAATGATTTGGGATAATTTTGTAAATATGTAACTCCATTATGAATAGAAAACTCAATCAAATACTTTGCAATTTGCATGTAATCTTATACTAACACAGTAACACTCAACCCTTTTCTGATGACTACCATATTAAGTATTAAAAGGAAGTGACCAAGCTCTTCTTAAGTTCTTATAGTGACATTCAACTTTTTTCAAATAGCTATTACTGTTTGTTTAATTAGTATATTTTAAATAATAATTTTTTAAAAAGATATTTCTTTCTATTGATAGTTTCTTTGGCATAGCCACTAAAATTATAAATCAAGTCTAATTCACCATCTTTTTTGACATTATCATCAAAGCCGGAAAACTAAGAGATAAAATATTATTAATAAATAAATTATTATTATAATTAAATCTACTATTTTTCTATGATCACATTTCTACATTACTTTTTACAAACTTAGGTAAGTCATCTATTACGCTATTATTATAATGCTTTGAAATCAAAGAAAACTAAGTTAATAATTAATTCAAACTAAATATATTACCCTCCTATATATTCAACCTAAAAAAAATTCTTCAATTCATTCAAGTATTCTTTTTGCTTGAGTAATCTCCTTTAAAGAAATTCTTCATCCATTAAAAACTCACATGATGTCACAGCTCCTACATAAAAAATAATTATAATAGTGTAACTACCGTGTATAAATAATTTAAAGAATTTAAAATAATCAATTATATATTTTCGAGTAAAGTATCGTTTTTGTACTCAACGTTTGGGGTAAGTCCTATTTGTGTCTCTAACGTTTAAATTGTCCTGTTTGTATCCTTAACGTTTATAAAAGTGATTCAATATCCTACTATCAATTATACTAACAAATCATATTATATTTTTTAATTATTCTCACTTGGATGTATTCATTCTCAATTAGGTATCACTTGGATGTGTTCGATTTTAATATTATATCCACTATTTGTGTTTAAATTCAATTATGTCCCTGGAAAAGTGAATTATGTTAATGTTGTAGGAATTAGTTTCAACATTTGATGAGCTATTTTTTGGAGTAGATAATCGATTCTATCCCAGACATTTGCTTTCTAACTTCAAGAAGAGATTTTTAAAACTCAAACTAAAGCACTCATGATGTGTAATTGACGACAGGATAACATTGAATCACTTTTACAAATGTTAGGGATACAAATAGGACGATTTAAACGTTAGGCACACAAATAGGATTTACCCAAACATTGGAACAAAAACCATACTTTACTCTATATTTTCTAATTTAGTGAGGATTGAATTATATTAACTAATTAAGAATGAGAGATAACTTACTATGATTCATCACGAATGTTATTTCTTCTATTTTTTCCAGCTAATTTATTCAGAACTTTTTGTGCGTGGCTAGCAACTTGTTCTTTCGTTCTTGTTTTGACATAATCTTCCGAAATTCTTCTCCACTTGCGCCCTAATTCTTTATATCCTCTAAGAAATAACCTGTCAAGACACAATTTTTTGAAATAATTATTAATTTATTAAAAAATTACAATGGTATATGATAATTTTGGAGGATTTTTTTTCAGAAATAGAATAAAAATTAATTATTTTTTATACATGATTTTTTAACTTTAATTTTTTAAATATAATTTTTTTTTTTAATTTAGGACGAGTTCACCTAATCGTGGGCGAACTTCATTTCAATTTTGTCCAAATTCACGTAACTCAAATTTTTAAGCCATTATCATGATCTTCAAGAGTACATATGAGTACACAAAAATACATAGACAACAACTATGACTTGTTCAATATTACTGGCAGCAATGACAACCATTATCATCGTTTCCAGATATATACAGTACACGAGAATAAGTCATATTTAACAAAGATTTTTTTTCTCATTATAAATTTGAAAAAAAAAACCATTATTTTTATTAAAAATATGACTTATTCATGTGTACTTTGAAGACGATGATAATTATTGCCATTGTTTGTTGTGAAATTTAAGAATTTGAGTTAGCCATTTTTTTAGAATTTGAAGGGAAGTTAACCGGGGTGCCGCGAACTTGCTTTGAAAAAAAATCGTATTTAAGAAATTAAAGTTGAAAAATAAAATTTAAGAAAATAATAATTTTTTATTTTATTTCAGAAAAAAAAACATATTTTTAGATATCAAACCTTTTTTTTTCTGATTTATTTTTCGGGCAAAACACCTCAATAAACCAAATGCACATCAATATTACTTGAATATTGAAAATCAGAAAATGCAACGTCAAAGTCCCAAAGCATATTTCTATATAAATCGAATTGAATCGAATCCAATAGATTTGAATTAGGTGAAAAACGTTAATGGAATGATAATCGAATCAAGTGGATTCAAATTAAGTACATGGTTAAAATGCTAATAAATCGAATAGATTGGCTTCGATTTACATGTTTGCTTCGTCTCCCATGATTCGATTCGATTTGCGTAGACTTTGGCTATAAAGTTTTTGTTTTGAAAAATAATAATATTTATATTTAATAATAATTTTTTTTATTTTAAAAATACTATAATAATATAAATATATAAAAATTAAATAAATTTATATATTTATTAATATATAAAGTTATATTAAATTTTTTAATTTTAATGAGAACAAATTAATAATTTACAGAAATATTTCTATAAGAAAGAGAAATAAAAATATATTATACCTATTTTATTGTTGACTTATTCACTCAACATACTTTTTTAGTATTCTTTCTAAGTATTTTCAAATCTCAATAAAGGTCAACAATTCATACATAATAATTTTATTATTGAGAGTACTTAAAAAGAGTACTAAAATATGTTATTTTATATGTTATAAATATTTATAAAAAATTTTTTATACTCTTTTTAGGTATTCTCAATAATAAGATTATTATGCATGAATTGACCCTTTTTGAACAAAATAAATAAAAAATTGATTATATAATAATAATAATAATAATAATAATAATAATAATAATAATAATAACTTTTTAAATACTAAAAGTTTATTTAAAAATTATCTTTTAAAAACTAATTTGATAAATTATTTTTCAAAACAAAAACTTTATACCCAAAGTTCACATTCATTATATTCGAATTATAAGAGACAAAGCAAACATGTAAATCAAAGCCAATTCATTTGATTTATTAGTATTTTAACCATGCACTTAACATTCGAAGTCAATTCATTCGAATTCACTTATTCAATTTTCATTCGATTAACATTTTTCATTTAATTCAAATTCATTGGATTTGATTTGCTAAGTGTTTCATTAAATCAAATTTAATTAATTTAATTTATATAAAAATGTGCTTGAGACTTTGAACGTTGGATTTTATGATTTGAGATATTCAAGTAATATTAATGTATAGTTGGTTTATTGAGGTGTTTTTGGTTTCTGAGTCCAAGAAACGATATTATGCTCGTATAATAATAAATAAAAGAGGAGGAAAAAGCAATAGAATAATACATACTCTTTCTCTTCTGGAGTCCAATGAACTGTTTTCTTTCTTTCACTAGTCATAGTTAAAGGTTGGTGTTCGATTATGTTGGTGTTAGCAGGTTGGTTTTGTTCACTTGTTCCGGGGAGGGAGAGTGGATTGCGTTCCAATGTGGTGGGAGGTGCAGGCATGTTGTGAGGTGCAGCAGGTGCAATGGAGGTGTGATGCAGATTGATATAAGAGTTATGGATGAGATTGATGTCGGTGATGAGCTTCTGGAAGCGTTCCTGTATCTGCGCGGGGGTCTTGCCGGGGAGACAAGCAGCCACATCATCCCACCGGTTCTTTAGAGCTTCCGGAAGACATTCAGCAAGAACCAATTCAAACTCTTTGTTGTCATCCTCACTCCAGAAGGGCTCAGGCTGTGCCTGAGGTTGTTGATAGCCACACACGTCAGCGGCAGACTGCGGCAGAGGCACATAAGCGGGAAACTCCGGCAGAGGCAAATTGACGGGAAACTCTGCCGGAAGCTGAGGCTGAGGCTGTTGATTACCACCCACATTGGCTAGCTGCGACAGAGGCAGAGACTGAAACTCAGAGGGCGACTGAAACTGATGTGGTGCCATGTCGAACTCTTTGTTCTCATCCCCACTCCACACTGTCTCAGGCTGTGCCTGAGGTTGTTGATAGCCACACATGTCAGCGGCAAACTGCGGCGGAGGCACATTGGCTGCAAATTCCGGCAGAGGCAGAGGCTGAGGCAGAGGCTGTTGATTGCCAATTGGAAACTCCGGAAGAGGCACATTTGAGGATGAGGGCGACTGAAACTGAGGTGCTCCCACGTCTGCGGCAAACAGCTCTGCGTCTGTCAATGGAGGCAGATATTGAAACTCAGGCAGTTGATCATCACCCATGTCGAAGACAGGCAGGTCCATCACGTTCCACAATTCCATACTTGAGAAAGTATCAAACTCGTCTTCACTCTTTCTTGGATTAACTACTTCTTCTTCTTCTTCTTAGGATTTTAAATTAGATTATCGCTACTTCTTCTTCTTAGAAATTTATATTGACCAATTATATGGTATGTACGAGGGAGTTCTCTAAACTTTCCTTTTTTGAGTTATCTAAAAATTTTCTTTTTCGAGTTATCTAAAAAGATATTATAAAAAAGTAAAGTAAATTTATATTTGGATAAAAAGATCTTTTTATTTATTAATTAAAGATGTAAATTATAATTTTTTAAAAAAGATGTTTTTTTTTATTTTTTGGTATTTTTATTTTTATTATTAGAAATTTGCTAAACACGTTAAAAAATAAAAAAAAATTTATTAAAAAAATATTTTTTTATCAAGATAATAACATCTAAATAAATACTTAATTTTAAAAATAATTTATTTTTATATCTTTTAAATTAAATATTAATTTATAATCATTTTAGATAAATAAGCACCATTTTAAATTTTCTTATTAAAATTTTCAATTGGCCAATTATGAGGAATTTTCTAAATTTTGCTTTGTAACAAGATTTAATTTTAACTGAGGTGCTCCCATGTCGGCGGCAAACGGTAGTTCTGCCTCTGTCAATGGAAGCAGTGATTGAAACTGAGGCACCTCCAACAGTTTCATAATTGAGAAAGTATAACCAAGTTGGGTTGGTCTAGTGGTTAGGTCACTAGTCCGCTTAAACAAGTGTCGGGGGTTCGAATCCCGCCTTGTGCATGCAGCAACCCATTGGCCGGCGGCAAACCCTTAAATAGAACTCAGTACCGCGACGGATTAGTCCTTGACTTGTCGGGTTGGGGGATACCGTGGGAAACCAAAAAAATAATTGAGAAAGTATTAAATTCTTCTTCACTCATTCTTGGATTAACTACTACTTCTTCTTCTTCTTTTTAGGATTCCAAATTAGATTATGGGTATTTCTTTTTTTTCTTAGAATTTTTAATTAGCCAATTTTATAGTATTTATGAAGAGTTCTTTAAATTTTGTTTAATTTATCTTTTTGTAGTATTTAATTTTTTAAAAATGAGTTATTTTTATATTTTTAAATTAAATATTATCTTATAATCTTTTTAGATAAATAAACACTATCTTTTAAACACTATTATAAATTTTCTTATTAGAATTTTTAATTGACCAATTCTATGATATTTATGAGGAGTTCTCTAAACTTTACTTAACTTATCTTATATAATAAATTTTAATTTTTTAAAATTATTTATTTTTATATCTTTTAAATTAAATATTAATTTATAATCTTTTTGGATAAATAAGCACTCTCTTTTTTTAAACCCCATTTTAGATCTTCTTCTTATTAGAATTTTAAATTACATTATGAGTAATTCTTCTTCTTGTTAGGATTTTAAGTTAAATCTTCTTCTTAGAATTTTAAATTAGATTATCGATACTACTTCTTCTTCTTAAGATGTTGAATTAAATTATGGATAAATCTAAAAAGATTTCATCAACTTAAAGTTACTATTATCTTTTATCAATAAAATCTTAAAAATTTTTTTGAAACATAATAGTACCATTAATCCAAGTCGCAATAGTTTAAATTAGACTATATTGATTTTGCTTTTTAATCTAACACCCCTCATGTAAACATACATCCTATTACAATCTGATTGAATGAAAAGTGTAAAATAAAATTACTCTATGAATACTAAAAATTAATCATTACGTATTTATATTTGTATATATGTTATACATATATTACATATATTTTTTTAACAAATTAGTTCGCCAATAAATAAGTAAACATTTTAAAGTAAAATAATTAACTTCATTATGTTAGAATAACCAAATATTTTTAGAGTAGTATAATTGATTTTTTTTTTAACATCAAGTTGTATGTAAAAATAATTATTTTAAATGCCGGGATTTTTTTTGAAAAAACGCTAGAGTTTAAAGTAATTATCTTTTTATTTTTGAAGTACAAACACTGATATAGATATAAATCATGCACACATAAATTTTAAATTTTTATAAGACATGAAACACAACATGTATATATAAAATATAAAATATTTTTAGATAAATTGTAATAATATTTTAATTATTTTTAATATCTTTTTAATTATAAAAAATAATTTTTTATTAATAAATAATAATATATCATTTCTAAACTCATTTTAAAAATATAAATAAAAAATAAGATTGGACACAACTAATACATGATGAAATTTAGCTATGTTCAAACGTATTTTTTTAATTTGTATTAAGACATGATTGAATCCCGAAAACGCATGTGTGCGTGTCTAGCATACAAACACGATAACTCTTAAGCCACCACTCAAATAAAAATCCCAAAAACAACCTTTTTAAAGATGCCTACGTGGCAAAACCTAAACCATATATTTTAAAGCCACACTTTTCACTACAAAACACTTAAAACCATAACTTTTTATAAGAAAAGCGTTACCTAATGGAAAAAAGTAAATTAGAAGATTTAAGAGAAGAAATAATTAAATTATCAAAATTAATAGATCAAAAACTAATGATTTTAACTAATGTTAATTGTAATGACACCGAATTCTTAAAATCAATACAAAATGATTTTTCTCAAAATCTTTATTTTACTATAAGTTTTATTGAAGGACTTCAAAAACTTAAAAAAACTTATTTTTCACATAGAATTTCTAAAAAATGTTACAATGGAAATGATTCCCCACATCTTTATCATACTTTTAACCCACAATTAAATTCTATAGTAGATATGCTTGAAGAAATATTAGTATCCATAAAATCTAAAAGAAATAAGGAAAAAGAGAATCCCAAAGAAGAAAAATTTCAAAATATAATCAACATAACAGAATTAAAAGTAAAACCACCATTGAAATTATGAATATTGAAAAAAAATTAGAAGAAGTTACAATGCTTTTTAAACAATTAAAAATGGCTCAAGAAAATAATATTATGGAACAAAAATTTCAAATAGAAGAAAAATTAATAAATTCTGAAAATATAGAAAATGAAGAACACATCCTAGATTATTCAAGTGATGAAGAACCAGCAATTTCAATACAAGTAAAAAATGAAGTTGGAACATCTAAGGATAATCAATCTCAATTTAAATGGGAAACAGGTTTTGAAAATTATGCTTTTAAAAAGGGATTTATAAATAAAGATTCAAAGTACACAAAAATACCATCAAAATACGTTCCTAAAATCCAGGAAATGGAAGGAGAAAGAATGCTCGATTTAGACTGTAAAAAGAATGAAAAAGAAATTTTCGAAAACTGGTTGAATTCCTTCTTATTAGAAGCCTTTACTAATCCAAAACTTAGTGAATTGTCTGGAAGAGATATCTAGAATTATATAGGGTTTCATATTAAAGGAACTATAAGAGATTATATGACATCAATAGAAAACCAAGTAATAGAAGAATTAGCAACAAAAACAACAGTTTATGATAAGATATTGCATATAATGATGATTCTATATAAAGAATTTTTTGGAAAAAATATTATAGATCATAGACAAGAAGTCTATAATAAAGAATATCAAGAAGCAAAAAATCATTTAGCTAATATTCAGATATATGATTTATGTAATGTGGAATCTTATATATGTGAATATAGAATACATTATTATAAATTAAAAGAAGAAGATAAAGACCATTATCTTAGTATGTATATAACAAAACTTCCATATCCTGCTAATGAATTTATAATGGGAAGATTTATAAGAGAAATAAATAGAGGGACAATTGAAAATAATTTTGGCGGAGCAACCTCTGCAATAAGAGAGGAAATAAAATAACGTTTATGCAAGAAGCAACTTAAAAAAGATTTGAAAATATAATTAGAATTTGCTGTCAGGATAATGAAGATATACCTCAAAAATATGGTCTTAATAAAAATTTTTAAAGAAAAAAAAATATCAATTTAGAAAAAGAAAATACTATCCAAACTGGAGAAAAAAGAGGTATTTTAGAAAAAAAAAACAACAATAAAAACAAAAGATAAAAAAATGACTATTGCCCAAATAAAAAAGAAAATTGTAAGTGTTGGTATTGACAGAAAGAAGGACATTATGCAAATGAATGTCCAAAAAAGAAGGATAAAAAGGACCTTACCAAATAAATAGAAATTGCTAAGTCTTGTTTCATGGAACCATTAGAAGAATCAGATGATAGCTTAGACTATATTTTTGAATATGTCTCGGAAACAGACTCAGAGACTTAGCAATAATGCCACATTTATTACTATAAAAGTAACAGAAAAGTTTATAAATGCTTTCATAGATACTGGAGCAACACAATGCTTTGCTAGTACAAACATAAAACTTGATTGGAAAAAATTAAAGAAACCATTAAGAGTTAGAATAGCTGACAAATCAATACATAAAATTGACCAAAAAGCAGAAATGGCTGAAATATTTATTCAAAATTATAGGTTCATTGTTCCATCTATATATATGTTAGATTCTGGAATGGATTTTATCATAGGAAATAACTTTTTAAAGCTATATCATCCATTCATTCAAGAATTAACATATATAGTTTTAAAAGCTCCACACGATTCTTCAATAAATCAAAAATCAAAACGTATAAAAATACCAACTACTACTATAGATAAGATTTTAAAATTTAAAATATTTTCTATATTAGAAACATGTTATTTAAATTTATATTTTTAGATAAATATTCCAAAAAATAATCTTGAAATAAAAATAGAAGAACTTTTGGATGAAATTTGCGCTGAAAATCCTTTAGATATTAAAAATACAAATAAAGAATTAGTAAGCATTAAATTAAAAGATCCTACAAAAGAAATAAATGTTCCAAATGAAATTCCTTATTCCGCAAGAGATAGAGAAGATTTCTCATTAGAATGTAAAGATCTTTTGGAAAAAGGAATTATAAGATTAAGTAAAAGTCCTCATGCGGCTCCAGCCTTTTATGTCGACAACAATAATGAAATTAAAAGGGGAAAATGAAGAATGGTAATTAATTATAAGAAGATAAATGAAGCAACTATTGGTGATGCTCATAAACTTCCAAGAAAAGATTCTATTTTAGAAAAAATCAAAGAAGCAACTTGGTTTTCATCTCTTGATGCAAAATCAGGATATTGGCAACTTCGTTTAGACGAAGAAACAAAGAAATTAACTGCTTTTACTTGCCCAACAAAAGAATCAATAAGTGTGTTACTCTATGAATGGAATGTATTACCATTCGGATTAAAACAAGCCCCAGGTATTTATCAAAGATTTATGGAAGAAAATCTAAAAGAGTTAAATGAATTTGTTTTAGTTTACATTGATGATATACTAATTTTTACAAAACAGGATAAAGAGATCATCTTTAAAAATTATTAATAGTTTTAGAAAGATGTAAAGAAAAAGGATTAGTTCTTAGTAAAAAGAAAGCAAGAATAGCAAAACAAGAAATAGAATTTCTTGGATTAATTTTATCCACTCAAGGAAAGCTAAAACTTCAACCAAATGTTTTAGAAAAGGTAAATTTATTTCCTAATAAAATAGAAGATAGAAAACAATTACAAAGATTTTTAGGATGTATAAATTATATTTCTGATCAAGAATTTTTAAAGAATATAACAGAATACACTAAAAGCTTATTTCCAAAAATAAGTACTAAAAAAGAATGGAAATGGGAAGAAAAAGATAGTATGCAAATTCAAAGAGTCAAAAAATTATGTGAAAAACTTCCTGAACTTTATATTCCAGAAGAAAACGACTACTTAATAGTAGAAACAGATGCTTCAGACATAACCTGGTCAGGATGTCTAAAAGCTAAGAAAGTTATAAAAAGTTTAGAACAAGAAAAAGAATCACTAGATTCTAAATATTTCCCAAAGAAATTACTTTGCAGGTATATTTCAGGGACTTTTACTCCAACAGAACAGAGATATACTACTCATAAAAAGGAAACTCTAGCAGCAATTAAATCTCTTAAAAATAGAAAATTGATTTACTACCCAGAGAATTTACATTAAGGACAGATTCAAGTTACCTAACAGGTTTCATACGATATAATTTAAAAGTTGATTATAATCATGGACGATTGGTAAGATAGCAATTATTTTTGTTACAATATCCAATAAAGATTGAATATATTAAGGGTGACAAAAATGTTATTGCAGATAAGAATGGAGTTCGTCTACAACGCATTAGATCAAGAAATTAAAAAATATGAGCAAGAACTCGAAAAATGCAAGCATTGTCAACAAATAAGAACACAGATCCAATCTCTCAAGAAGGCCATTGAAGCAATGAAATCAACACAACAAGCGAAACCATCAGAGTTCAGCCAGCTAAGCATGGTGGACAAATTAGGTGAAGAAAAAAATTCAGAAAATATAACAATTGTTGAAATTATTAAAAAATCCACCCAAGATAAAAAATATTATGTAATTTATAATGACCCCATGAAAGGAGTATATGATGCCTGGGAAAAAGCAGCACCATTCATACATCAATCAAGGATAATTCATAAAGGAGGATTTTTAACACTGGAAGAGGTAAAGGAATCCTTCAGGGAATATGAAGCTCTTCATCCAGAGCAAACCCTAAAAAGAGCAGATAAAGCTCCAATTCAAACCCAGAGAACAGGAATAATAAGAAACATTCCTACAAGGGCTGAAATCAAGGAAAAGAAAAGGGTCTGTAGATCAAATCTCAGAGAAACCCTTAATATAGTCCTGAATTGGACTGAAGAAAAAAGGGGCAATTTTGGGATATTATCCTATTGCCAAAGAACAGCTAACAAAGCTGGTTATCTTTCCGGATGCTTCCCCATCTGACACTTATCAGTTTTTCCAGTATGGATTAATTGATACAATTTTAATTTTTAATGATCTAAAAATTATTAGTGAGTTTTCTGCAGGATTCGTTGATACAGTAAAGAGATTTAAGAATATGATTGACAATGTAAATCCAAGGGATGTATCCCTAAAATTTACAAACAATCAACCTATTTTTAATGAAGAAGAAGAATGCTTGGTTCCAGCACACCAAGTAATATTCATGTCCGTCTTCCCAGGAAATTTTCAACCAATTGATCGAATTCAAGATTTAACAATTTACCGTCACGAAGGAAGATTAGCCAGCACATTAGCAAGGGTCTTTGAAAGAACTCAAAAAATAACGAAGGAATCTCACACAAGGATTAATTATAAAAGTAGAAATACTCTACTTGTGTCCAGTAAAAGAAATGAAATTGAAGAAAGAGAGATGAGACTCTTGGTGGAATTTGAATCAGCATTCTATAATTTATCTGGACTTTTAGAAAAGCTCCCTAAAGGGATAAAGAGAAATCTCTGCTATTTGATAAAAGATAGAGAAGACCACAAGTGTCAGCTATGTGCCTCAGAAATATCTGAAGAAAGCAATAATGAAACGAAATCAACCCACATGATAAAAGAAGAGGACAGTACATCTGAAGCCCACATAATAAAAGAAGAGGACAGTGCATCTGAAGCATCCCTCAACATTATTGCATAATGACGTAAGCGCTTAGGTCATAAAGCACCAATAATGTAGCTGGTGCAAGATAATAAACAATGACGTAAGCAATGACGTCATAAGAAGGGTAAGGATGAAAATTGTCTATCAGACCCAACTATTATAAATAGGTTGCTTAGGCAATTGTAGGGATCATTAGAAAACAGAAAGCAGGAGGCTAAGAGTACTCATATGCTAGGAGAGCAAGGAGGAAGCTGCCGAGGCGATTCTGTAGTCTGACAAAGAATTCTTTAGGGAAAAATAGTTCTAAACTCCCCTCTGGAGTTAATATCTACAATCTCCCCTCTGGAGATAAAAACACCTTATGTAAAATATACTAAATAAAGGAAGTTTTTCTCCAGAAAGGTACATCTTTATCCTAGTCTCTTAGTTATGAATTATTTAGAAAGCTTAGAATTAACGGAAGAATCTGATTATTATAAATTAACTGCTTTATTAGATAATGAAAAACAGGCTGTTCTAAAAACAGAACTAAATCTCAAATCAAATGAAAATTTTAATAAACAAAATCTTTTAAAATAAATTTTTAATAGAAAAAATATAATATACTATGGAAAAATTCAACTTGAAGCTCCTATAAAAATAAAATCTACTAATGGAGAACTTGAAATAGCTTTGATAAATGATGAAGAATTGAGTAAACAGATTGAGAAAATTAAGGATCAACAAAAAAATCTAAAATTGGATGGATTCATATTAGTACCATACAAGTCTTAATTAAATCTACATATATGAAAGGAATTAATTCACCAATAAGTTTAGCAATCTGTGACAAAAGAATTACTGATGACCCAATAGATCAAATAATTGGAATTGTTCATGGAAATTTGGCAAATGTAAATGTTAAATTTAATGCCCATCTTAGATATGCTATACCTTTATCAACTGAAAATCTTGGAAGATCTATAAGTTTAGCTTATAAATTTCATAGAAAAAGTTTAATGGAACAAGATGATGAACCATTTTCAATTACATATGCAATAAATTATGCTTTAACAAATAGCCATCATAGTATAATATTTAAAAATAGAGAAAGAATTTATGTCGATGAATTATTTCAGAAAATTGTAAAAACAGAAATACCAAAATATAAAGCTATTGAAAACCCAGTTCTATTATTAAAAGAACCATCAAGGAGATCATCAAATTTTCAAACAAGGGAATCTAAAATTAATAGTCCTTTAAGTTTATCTAAATTAAAGATTAAAGAGGAAAACTCTGAAATAAAAGAATTAACAAAAAAGGTCGAAAAACTAAATGAAACCCTAAATACTAAATTATGACAATAAATAAGGAAGAAATATATGTAACTTATCAAGATAAGAAACAAGAGCTCTTTGAAAGAGAAAATCGTTTGAATTATTTACAGTTTTCTGAAATAAATCAAAGAGCATTTAAAGCTCTAAAAATAATCTATAACAAGTTAAAAAGAGAAGTTGAAGAGCTAGAAAAATTAATAGAATCTCTGGAAAATAGTGATGAATCAATGATAGAGTTTGCAGAAATTCTAAAATAAATAATGTTAAACAAAACTATTTTTAGGAATTATAATAAGATTACCTAATTCATGAGGCATAAAAAGATTAAAAAACCAGAAAATAAAATAAAAAAAAAATTAAAAAATAAAATAGAGGAGTATAAAAGAGAATTAAATAATTTTCAGATCGAAATTGATAACTTTATAATAAAAAAGATAGAAATAAGAATAAATATAAACAAATTAGAATTAAATTTAAGAAATTTATAAATGTCTGGAAAACATATTACGATATTATAATTATGATAGAAATTAGAACAGAATTAAAAAACTATAAATATGAAATCAGAATTATAAATATATATCAAGGATTAGTAATAAATAATCATATAACAAATATAAGAGAAATTGCAGAAATGGTTAATACTTTAGATTATGAAGTTGCAAATTATTTCTATCAAAATCCTTTGAATAAAGCACCGCCAATTAAATCTATACAAATTATAAACTTATTCGAAGCAAAATATAAAGAGATAGAAGAAATTTCGAAAGAAAAATTAAAAGAAAAGTCGAAATTGAAAAATTGGTATCAGAGCCAAGTCAACGATTAAGGATAACACTTTCTCTTTAAGCAACACTTTTAGTGATACGCTTTTAAATCAATAACAACCACAAAATGAAAAACACAACTTTATCAGAGTAGCCACCAAAATCTTAATATGATCAACACTACCTGACAGAATAATTGTGCTACGTTTCAACTTTTTTCTTTTTTTCCTCCCTTAAGGGAACCGAGTCAAAATCACAAAATCTTGCACTGTATGCAGCTTAAAATCATTGAAGGACAATACTTGGACCGTTATACCAAAGCAGTAATACATCAAGGTTTTGAATTTTCACTTTATATTTACAAATTTCAGATAATGCTGCAACTTACGTTACATGTATACGTGATCATATCACCTCCTTTTCCAATTTCAAAACCGCCATGAAAGCTTCTTGAGGCACATCAACTTTACCAATGGACTTCATCCTTTTCTTTCCTTCAGCCTGACAGCAGAAAGAGAATCATACCATTATGAACAATCTTAAAAAATAACAGTAACATCAACTTGCTATGAAACCAGTTTCGTGTTTCCCTGTCATTTTCTTTGATACAGGAAGAAATACTATTTAAGGTGAATGCATGATGCTATCTTGATTGATAACTAAAACTATCAACTTAGATCAATCGGGCAGTACCTGTTTCTTAAGTAACTTCTTTTTCCTCGAAATGTCGCCACCTAGAAAAATGACATCGAATGTGAAAAAAATTGTCAAACAGCAACCCAGGCAACCAGAAAGGCAAGGGAATCAAAGTGAAACTTTGTCATGCAAAATATTGTTCATAAGATATACATGGAAGGAACATTCATTTTCAAAATGGAGAACACGATAGAGAAAACCTGAACATGTTAAAGAAGAGACTTGACACAATCAGAATTCAAATTGCAAATTATTTAAGCCTCCTTATTTGCTAAATAGTGGACTCGATACTCTTGGATTCAGGGTTCAAATATAAAGGACCAACTATATCAAAGTAGTCCTCAAACTCTCTTGAGTGACCACTTCAGTCCCGGATCTTTGTTTATTAAACCGGTAGTTCCTAAATTTAAAAACTACGAGATAGATCAGTCCTTAAAACTTACAAAATGAGATATTTAAGTCCCTCCTCCAAACAACCAAAACTCACAAAAAACAATTGATCTGTCTTACAGTTTGTAAGTTTAGGGACTAAAGTGCCCATATAGAAAAAGTTTACTCATATCATATCAGCCCCTTCAGCTTACAGTATGGACAAGCTCATTTGTCAACACTGATAATTCAGCTTAACTATGAAGAATGGAAGCTGAAAAACTTGAACCACTCACTATTTCATGATGAAATATGTAATACCATGTCAAGATCAAACACCAAAATTTATTAAACAGAATCTCAAAAATATTCAACTACTGAAGGTATTCTTTAAAACTGTAGTGCAGAAACTCATAGGATTACTTGATATATATTTTTTTTTTCACTTTCACGTGCTTGAACACGTGCAGCTAAACAACTGCAATGCACCTGATGAATGGTTAACTCCCTCCCTCTCCCCTCCCCTCCTCTTTTTCCCTCTCCAACCCAAAAAATAGGCAGTGAAATTAACACAGCAATTATTTTTTCCAATCAAATTTGATCCCTTAATATATCTATAAATTCAGAATCAATTTATATTAATTAAAATTTCTAGAGGGTCAGATATTTATCTCCAAACCATGTATAGACTGCAAAATAATTACCTTATCTCTGTGGACAATCATAGCCAATGGCTCCACACTGTCACCATTTATCAATATGTCAAGTTTAATTAAATCACTTTCTCTGTACCTGTAATTAAAGAATAGAAAATATTAGAACATATTGGAAAAACAAGCTTCTCAGACGGACTATACAATGTCATTTAACAAAGGAAAAGGATAGCTTAGAATTATAAATCCAAGTATTACGCGCCTCAGATTGAAAAATTCATTACTACGTGGCATAGAAGATGGTGACGTGGTCTTAACTAACGTGTATTGGGAGGTCCATATTTAAATTTGAGAAGCTGAGAGTAATTCTGGATAAAAGGGATGTTAAAAGTAAGATGAAGAACATTGTTTGAAAGTGTAATAAGAGAGTAACGTTTAGGTAACAACTGGGGATCATATCAAAATTGCCGGGGTCAATATTCAAAATTGGATGTATTTAATCAAGAAATGCTTCATCTCAAATTTGTAATCATGAAGTGTGAAAACACCAGCAAATATTCTACTGAACAGGTAAGGAACCTGTGGCTAGTGAATGCTGGAAAAGTAGGTGCAAAGAGGAGTATAAAAAGCACATTGAGCATACATGAGAGCGATGTGTAAAGCAGTTTGGTCAAATCAGAAAGAAAAACCATTGTCTCCAATGACAAAAGTAGATCAAACAGAGATAATAATCCAAAAAGGAACCAGAAGACCCCAAAAACCCCAAAAACAGAAATAATAATCAATTTTATGAAAAAATCAACCACAAATTTAAGAAATTCTCAAATTCAAGATAGAAGTAAAAAGTAAATTATGTGAGCTTCTTTGACCTCATCTTCTTGCAAATTGTGCGTCCACGAGCCTTTGTATGTGCTCCGTCAGCTCTGACAAATATTCCGGCTCCGTGCATTTTTCCGGTGGAAAACTCACCTTCGTAGGTTTCTCCGACGACCACCCGAACCATCCGCACTCCCCTTCGCACATGCAACCGTCCGACCGTAGCTATTTTCCAGCGCGGCTACCTTCCCGGTTAGGGTTCCGGCGTAGAGGCCACCGTTGGGAGCGATCTGACTACAGAAGTCTAACCGAGTCTGTGAAGGTGACGTTCGGCATCACGCGTCGTGACCCTGGCGGTGCTCGCGGCGGGCGGAACCACCACCAGCTCGATGACGTCATTCCCTTCTTCATTATCTTCTGATTTTTTTCTTCTTGGTAGTGTGAAGCTGTTCAGTTCAGAGTCAGACACAGTGAGAAGCGTTTACTGCATCTTCTTTTTTTCTTTTCTGAGTTTCAGATCGGCGGCAATAATTTCCGGCCGTATTATCTTTGAAGTAGTGTGTATGCATGAATCAATGATGTTGCCGTTGCTTTTTTGTTGTTCTATTTAGGGGTGTGCATGTGTCAGGTGAAACCGGGTTTGATGTGACTCAGATCCGACCCGAAATATATATCGGGACTATTTGTTAAACCCGAACCCGATCCTAAACTCGATGAAACCTATACACTTTCGGGCCATGATTATACCGGGTGAAAATCGGGCCGTTAACATTATATTACCTTGATACCTTCTTGTAAGTTAGCATGTAAAAATATCTAAATTTCCAAGACTCCAATCATTATTTGACATGGTAAAATTCACTTAGAAAAATATAATAGGAACCACTATTCTCTAAAATTAAAGCATAACCATAATCAATACTAATATTGCCTAATAACACAAAATATTTAAATCAATACAAATAACATAAGATTATGCATTAGTCTAAAGTCTTATTCATTTTAAATATAAAATATTAATTTATAGTCTTATATATAATGACTAATAACACAAAATATTAAGGTTTGCAACACCTAAATTTCACATAATAATAGCCATTATCCATCACTAATAACACAAAATATTAATTATGTATGATGCTCGGGCTACCGGGCCGATTTCGGGTGACCCGAGCTATGACCCGGACCCGACCCGAAATAATGACCGGGTCTATTTTTGAGACCCATACCCAATTCTAGACCCGATGGAATCACACTAAATTAATCCCTAAAGTGTTCGAAACCAGACCAAATCTTCAAACCGGACCAAACCACCATGCACACCCCTCCTTCTATTTCATTTGGAGAGAAAAACAGTGACTAGAGAAATGAGAAATAATGCATTGGGAACATTGCCGTTTTCATTTGGAAGAGGCGGGAAAAAGAAAGGCGTTGAGTGAATGTCTTTTTTGTCATGGAAATGTTTTTTTGGGTTAAGTTTATTTCCTTTTATCCATGTTGCTTGTTCATCAAAAAATTTTTGGACCTGGCTAAGTACAGTTCATTTCTTCAATTATTTATATTTGTTTCGGTCAAAACACAAGCTCAAAACCACTATTATCATACATCTTTTCTTCGCTCTTAATTAGTTAATATAATTTTCACTAATTTAATAAATATTTAATTAGTTAAATTTTTTTAATTATATATACAATATAATTACATTATTTTAATTATTTTTATCAGTTTATGTAGAAATTGCGTACTTTTTAGTGGCGGAGGCAGATCTAGGAGCAGTATGGAAGTCAGTGGCTAGTGGTGGAGGTGATAATGTCCGCGCTGAATTTGATGGCGTGGAGGGCAAGGAGGAGCGTGAAGCCCCTTATACATCCAACGAGTAGAATCAAGCCGAAAAAGAGATTGGCGGAGATGCGGAGAATTGTTCGAACAGCGCAGCGAAAAAAAATATTCCACCAGGTGTAGTTAATGAGATCCACGCTAGTTTGGACGAGAGTGGTAAGCAGCATGTTGGCATATGTCTAATGAGGGATGATGCCGTGCAAGATTCAGATTTAGAAGATGAGAATACAGTGGTGCAGAAAATTGGGTTGGATGATGAAAGGGCTGTAAGGAACTTGGAAGATTCGGAGGACTCGAAGCAAGATGCAGACGGTGAAACTAATCAAGATGAACACGGAGGAAGTTGGAATAAAGATATGGCTAAAAATAGGACTGCTTAGGATCTGGCTGTCGAATCAGGAGCTATTTTATACGACGAGGATGAGGACATTATGGCTATTCTCCAAGCTCAGAATGAAGTATTGGCACAAAAAAGAAGGCAAGCAAAACAGAAAGAAAAAGTAAGAAGGTGCCGCCCTAAAAACCGAAATAAGGTGTGTAATAAAGTTTTTAAATGATTTTAGTTTGTGGAATATGAGGTGTAATACCCTCACTACCAGAATGTCACGCTTCCGGCTGCGCCACTCTGATAGCAAGAAGTATTACGACTACTTTACATACTAAATATTAAAATAGGAACCTGTGACTCCTTACATAATATCTTATAATATAATATACATATAAAACATACAACTCCTATCTCTCTTACAAACTTGTGATAACAAAGACGAGGGAAAAAAATAATCCAATTAATACAACAACATATAAAACCAAACGCAAATTAACTCTTCTTAATGCTTCTTCTTCCGGTTCCTGAAAAAGTAAAGTTGTAGGGGGGTGAGAACCTAACCACACGGTCTCACCACGGAATTTTAAAGTTGTCATAAAAAGATATTTAATAAGAAAACTGTTTTCAAGTTCAGTGATTATCATTGCCTTATGAATCTTTTAAAGACCAATAGGTAGTCGTTCAAAACCTTTTCGAAGAAGCAATGTCTAATTTTTCAAAAATCCGAAACCTTTCCTTTCTTATAAGAGAATCTCAATCAGAAACTAACCACGTAATCAAACAACACAATCATTAACTCAGCATCAAAGTTCATTCTCAAATGTAGCACACCAGGATAAACAGAGGCAAGACAGACAAGGAAAGCACAAGTAGGTAGCAGTTACAGCAAATAGTTTAAGTAGCAGTTACAAACAGTTTAGCAATTAGGCAGACCAAAACAATTTTAAACCCAAGCAAAGCATACAAATGCATATGATGCATGCCTGTTCTATGGCTGATAAGGCTCATCTGTCGGTTATCCAACCAACCCGACAAGTCTGAATTGTCCTTAGACTGTCCCCCGACGTGCATCCCCAAGAGTCTATGCATAGCTTTTTCTCAAATAATCAATATTGCTCAATGGGGTAACATTCCCGGGAATTTATATAGTGCCCGATCACACTTACGTCGTAGGGTCAACAGAGTATCGAGTTTTCAACCTGGTACACGTGGTGGCATGCCACGGCACTTAATCCAGGGAACCTCGTATCTCAGATATTTCAAATTCATTCAAAAACCATATTTCAAAGAAAATCCTCATCAATCATCATCATCCTTCTTTCCATCCTGTCCATTAACAATCGTAATTCAAAACATAATTATTTCTTTGATAAATAAATCAATCTTAAAACGTATAATGTTTAAAAACAAATCTTTTTAAGTAATTACTTCAAATAAAACTTAAAATTTCAGCAACATCTCCTCTAAAACTCGAACACCGCCACCCTTTTCGGGTCCCATCCAAACATTTCTCAAACCTTTTTTCTCAACCATTTCCAAATCTCAATCATTTTCCAAAATTCAACTAGTTCCAATATCAAATTATTTTCAAATCGAATCAATTCCAATAATAAACTCTTTTTAAAATCAAAGCAGCTAAAATATTAAATCATATAAAATCAGACTAACTCAAAATCAAACCTCTTCAAACCACTTTTCATCATAACCAAGTAAATAAATTTTCAAACCAATTTCTTATCAACAACCGTACACCACTCAAGCAATCAAGCAACCAACAATTCAGTCTAACAAACCATCCCATCCACAGGACAAGTATAATCACAGAAATATATCTTTTTGCATCAATATCTATTTATAACAACTTTGTAATATAAAATAGATTTTTAGAAAAAAACCCTACCTCAATAAGTCGAAACTATAGACCAAACACGTCACTAAAACTCTTTTCCTCTCGGCCCGACATTGGTAACAGCCGCAACTACAGCTCCACGGTATCCGCACCCACAGCAGTAACTTAAATTCACCAACGTGCAGCAACCGGATCTCGATCCTAAAGCATTAACGTCGTAGAATCTTAACAACATATAATAGAACAGCGACTGACAGAGTTCGAAATTGAAATAAGGAATAGCTTACCGTACTAGAGAGGAGCGACTAAACCGAGCAGCCGCAATGAAGATAATACTCGCTACAATCAACGGCTCAGAGCAAAGGCGGCAGTAGTGAAATGGTAGCTCTGACAGCGGCGTACGACAAAGCAACTCACGATAAACAATCCCTGGCACAAACAACCTCAGCAACAACTCTTATAGTAACCAGGATTTTGACCGACAATAAGAGAAAACCAGAACAGAGCTAGAGTTTACCAAGAAGGTGGCGGCTCCAGCGGCGGTTTCCGGCGACCAGAGGTACGACGGTTGTTCCTCAGTGACAATCGACGGCGGCGGCTGAAGCTTCATCGACGGTGACTTGGCAGTGGCTTGAACGGCTTCTCCTCTGTGTGTGCTCTGTTTGACGGCGACGGACTCAGAGGCGGCGGCAACGTCACACGCAGCAGCAGTTCGTGATGATGACGATGGCGGCGTTGGCTTCATGGCGAGGAGGACGGCGGCGACGGGGACCCGCGGAGACAACGACGGACGCGAGGGCAGGGATTCTCCTTCCTCGCGCACGCTCTCTACTCTCAGATGACAGCACGACGACCCAACAGCGGCGGCGGTGCTACAGTGGCGCGACGACTCCTTTTCCAACACTAGCGATGATGGCGATTCGGGATGAGGGCGTCGGCGGCGGCGGCAGCAAGACACGAGGCAGCTTCTCTCTCTCTCCTTCCAGTCGCGGTTTCTCTCTCTCTCTCTCTCTTTCTAAATGACTCGACGGTGACGGTGGCTCCCAGCCCCGCCGGCGCCGTCCCCTTCCATTCCCCCTCATCCTCTCAGCTCTACCTTCCTCCCGTGCCCCCTTCTTCTTTCTTTCCTTTTCTTTTGTTTCTTCCTTGCGCAGGTTAGATTAGGAAAATTGAAATGAATGTGGCGGCTAGGGTTTGGTCAGAGAAGGGAAACATTGGCGGTTGTTAGGGTTAGGTTAAAAGGGGTTAGGGTTTTGTGTATTTGATTTTAGGATTAGGGTTTAATTTGGAAAAAAATGTGAAATTAGGAATTTTTGGACAAATTGGAGTTTTGTTAAATTTTAATAAAATTAAGAGATATTATATTAAATTAAATATAAAATATTCATCTTTAAAATACCTTTCAATTACAAATTTATAAATTAGTTTCGATTAAATGCTAATTAAATAAAAATTGGAGACAAATAAATTAATTCTCCTTCATTTATAAAATAAGGTTAAAAATATAAATAAAATTATTTGATCTTTTGGGTTGTTGATGGCTTTTGTCGAAGATGATTAGGAATTAGTTTATTTTATCTATTTAGTACTTTTCTGTTGAGACGTTGATGCTCCACCCAAGGTTGCGAGAACCGGACCGGTCAACGAACCGGTAAGACAACTGGTTCACTGGTTTAATAGTCCGACCGGAGTTCAACCGGTTTAATTAAATATTAAATAAAATTATTAAAAATTAATATATGTAATGCTTGATCACCATCTAGTTGTTCTATCTTCAAAAATAAAAATTTTTGATTAGTAACAACTACAATTTACAAACACAAATTTACACAAATTAAATATGACCAATAACTAAATATTGATTGTTGAACATATCTACAGAAAATTTCTAATCACATCAAGAAGCCAACAATGCAGGCAGCATCAAAAGTTCAGAATAGAAAATTATCAATTATATTAGGCATCAAAAGTTCAGAAAACAAACTCAGAAATCAGAATCCATACAATTAGCTAATTAAATCAACAATTAACAAAATTAATAAGTACCAACAAAAAGTAACAAAATTATTTTTAAAGAATTAAAATACAAAGGTCTTCAACAATCAACTAGAAAGGGCTAATTCCATAATTTCTAGCCTTGAAGATGCCCACAGCCTCATCAAGAAACTTAGCAGAAAAAGAGAGAACTTGGAGAAATAAGGGAAGAAGCTCGACTGCTCGAGCGTTCCACAGAGGTGAAGGAAAGGTCTCGGTGAGAGGAGGTGACGGCTGAGCAGTGGAACAGAGGTGACGATGGAGAGACGTTCGCGGTGAGAGTGAGACGAGACACGACGGCGGGGAGAAGAGCTCCGCAACGGCCGAGCAATGGAACAGAGCTGATGACGGAGAGACGTTCGCAGTGAGAGTGAGACGAGATGCAACGGCGAGGAGAAGAGCTCTGCGACGGCGAGAAGAAGAGTTCTACGACGGCTGGTTGTTGAGAAGAGCTCCGCAACGGCCGAGCAATGGAACAGAGGTGACGACAGAGAGACGTTCGCGGTGAGAGTGAGACGAGACGCGACGGCGAGGAGAAGAGCTCTGTGACGGCAAGGAGAAGAGCTCTGCGACGGCTGGTTGTTGCTGCTGAAGTGTTGAAGATTGAATTTGGGGCTTGGCTTCCTTGCTTCTGATTTAGGGTTAAATGGGTTAAATAGGGTTGAGATTGAGAGAGAGGGAATCTGTTTCCTTTATATTAAAAAAAAAACTAAATGGGTAAAATGACGTCGTTTGGGGGAGTAGTCAGATAAGAAAAACCGAAAAAAAAAATGACCGGTCCAAACAGTTCACCGGTTAACTGTCGATTTAACCAATTTTTTGTCAATCGATTTTTGAGCCTAACCGGACCGGCCTAATGACCGGTTCCCGATTAATCTGATTGAATCGGTCGATTCGGTTCGGTTTTCAGAACAATTGCTCCACCTTTTTGTGTTGAGCTTTTTATTTCAAAAAAAAAAAAAGAATATTCATCTAAAAGTAATAATATAAGAATGTGTGACTTGATAATATACATCTATTAATAATAATGATTTAAGAATGTGTCTTGACAATGAACAAGAATATCCTAAATTTAATTGTAGTTGATAAGTCTTCTGATTAATAATATTTGAATTTCTAGTTTTTTTCATATCTAAAGTCGATGATTATGTTAAATAGAATTTAAGTGAGAATGAAATACATTTTTTTAAAGAAGCAATGTTAGTATACAACTTTTTTTATAATTAAGTTCAATTAAGTTGGTGCAAAATTTAGTGAAAGAATATATGTATATGTCACTACTGTTTTTTAAGAGAACAAAACTTTATTAATATAGCACATAAAATTTTGCATACATTACACAAATCTTTACAATATAGCACAAATTTTTACTGTAAATATATTTTGTTAGTTAGACGAGTCAATGTTATGTGTATGTAATCCTCAAAATTTTTCTATGCTACGTATAAAAATTATGCTATGCAACAAGATTTTTGTGTTGTATACCAAAATTTATGTATTGTACGTATTTTATTAGTTAGATGTCAATGTTTTGGGCCTGTGGTTCTTAAAAAATTTTTGTGTTGTATACTAAAATTTTTATACTTTAATTTTCTAAACATTTATAAGAAAAGAAGGAGATGATGATGATGATGATGATGATGATGATGATGATGATGATGATGATGATGATGATGATGATGATGATGATGATGATGATGATGATGATGATAATAAAAGAGGATGAGAAAAATAAAAGGAGAAGAAGATATTAAACAACATTAAGAAAATTACAACCCTAGTGACAATGACGATAACGACGACTGTTGGATCAGTGATAAAAGAAAAAAGAATATAAAAATAAAAAGAAATAGTGACAATATTAAAGAAGAAAGAAGTACATAAATAAATTTTTATTTTTAAACAAGTTGATTAAATTTGATTATCCAAAATATTTGGACATCTAATATTTTTGTTTTTAAAATATATTCATTAAACAAACTTGTAATAACTCTTTAAAAGTATTTGTTTTATAGAAATTAATTATAATTTTTTCTATAAATTTTTTACTATTATTATTAATTACTTCAATTGTATAAGAGGATGAATATAGCTACTCACAAACCATTGTTCAAATCATTGACAACTCTATTTAAGAGTGAAGGCAAAATTCAATAACAAAATAGCTAGTGGATGGGTTGTGCATTGTGGAGTTAGTTTGAGTAGTATGGCGGTTATTATATGTATGAGGACTCTACTATTCAGTTGTGTACACACTCTTGTATTCTAAATTTACAATTAAATGCAACACTTTCTGGCTGTTTTTTTTCGATATGATAACGGAATGTGAGTAACGCAGCGTTATGGAAGTTGTGGGTGTTATACAAGGCTGTGACGGCAGAATGCTGAAGTTAGTGGGGATGAAATCAGACCGTCCGATTTATTTCTGAGGGAAAGATAGTCTAATCGGACTGACCGATTTTGGGTTGGTTTGTATATGATTCATAAAATCGGACGCACCGATTTGTTGCTACTCGAATCCAAGAGACCACAAATCGGTCCCAGGGATTTGTGGGTCAGCAAAAAATTTTGATCCTTAGGAAACTAAATCGGACCCACCGATTTGCTGCAAGGTAAATCAGCTGCTGAGAAATCGGTGGCAGCAATTTCTAGTGCGTGGAAATTTGTGAATGAACCGGTCGGTCCGTTCAATTAAGCGACTCATGCATACATAAACGAAGATTGTACCCAGAACCCCAATTCTTCTTCTTCTTCAATCCGTGAGTGTCTGCAACCTGGTGATGTTCTTCCTCTTCTTTCATTTTTCTTTATTTTTGTATATTAGATTTTATTGAGAGTGATACTGTTTAAAGTAGTTTGATATTATGGATGATAGAGTTATATTAAAAATTTATTGTTATGGACAGATTTTGTTAGAAACATATGAGGGAGTTCAATTTGTATGTCAAAATCTAGTAGATATTGTTATTCCGTTCACATTGTCATTTGATGAATTGAAAGGTGTGATTTGTGAGAAGATACATTCAGAAAGATCAGAAAGAATATCGTGTATTTTGTACAGGTATCCTTTACCTGTGTTTGGTGGATTCGTCCATTTTCAGACGAAATACGTGACAAATGAAGCGAGTATGCAGGAAATGTTTTCAATGTATATTGAGAATCGCCGGCGAATATCGTGCATCGAGTTGTATATTGAGTTCGAGCAATTTGAAGTGGACCGAAATATTGAAGTCGAAGATTATGATAGTGGTAGCGATGAGGATTTTGAAAGTAACTATGAGATCGTTGGTCCAGGTGAAAACGAAGATGGAGCTGACGGCCCCATGAACCCAGATGTGGCGGAGGTTGCTAATGCACTAGCAAACTCGCTTCCGTTTCAGGAGCCTTCTTTCATGCGGTCGTTGGATTTGGAAGCGATGAATGCAGCTGAGTTTCCGCAATATATGAATGCAGGTATGCCGTTAGTTACCATACCATTTGATTCATATATTAATTACTAGTTCTCTATGTAGATAGAATAGGGAATGTAAAGACTATTATAGGAGGATTTTATTTGTTAAGATATATATATATATATATATGTATGTATGTATGTATGTATGTATGTATGTATGTATGTATGTATGTATTTAATGATTATTTATGAATATATATTTCCTGCGGTGTGATTGTGGCAGAGCTTCCTGTTGTGGCCGACGGTGAATTTACGGTGGGGATGGAATTCAATTCAAGGGAGGAAGTAATCAAGGCAATGAAAGACTATACCATCCGTAGAGGGGTAGACTATCGGGTTTATGAGTCGAAACCGACGACATTCTATGCTAAATGTACACATTATGGCAAAGGTTGTGATTGGCTTATCAGGGTTACGAAAATGCAGAAGAAGTACTGCTGGGAGATAAGGAGGTACAATGGTAGTCACACTTGTACCCGGTCGAGAATTTCTCAAGACCATTCGAAACTGGACTCCAAGACAGTTGCAGAAGCAATTAAGCCGTTGGTAGAGGTTGACCCATCTTTGAAGGTGAAATCAGTCATTACAGAAGTCCAGTCAAAGTTTAACTACACCATCAGCTATAGGAAAGCTTGGTTAGCAAAGCAGAAGGCGGTTGAGTCAATTTTCGAAGGTTGGGAGGCATCGTATGAAGCTTTACCCATATGGTTTGAGGCCATGTGTCACAAGGAGCCGTCAGCAGTGGTTCACTTTGAAACAATGGATGCGTACCAGGGGGATGACTTGGTTCCTGATATCCGTGTACTACATAGAGTCTTCTGGAGTTATTACCCTTGTATTAGGGCCTTCAGACATTGCAAGCCAGTAGTGCAGGTGGACGAGACTCATTTGTATGGTAAATACAAGGGTTGTTTATTGGTTGCAGTCTCACAAGATGGTAATAACAACATCGTGCCTATTGCATTTGCCATAGTGGAGGGGGAAACCTCTGATGCATGGTACTTTTTTCTAAGTAACCTTCGTCAACATGTGGTCACACGTGATAGTGTCGGACTTATCTCTGATCGACACGATTCTATCAGGTCAGCTATTGATCGGAGTAATGGGGCTTGGTCTCCTCCCAGAGCTTTTCATATGTTCTGTATCCGGCATATTGAGTCGAATTTCTTGAGGAAGTTCAAGGCACCGTACTTGCAGAAACTCATCGTCAATATCGGTAAGTTTAATTACGCGGTCTAGTCCACTGTTTACTAAGTAAATTTGGGTCGATAGAACGTGATTCATTGATGATGGTTTTTTATCGTAGGGTATTCGAAGACGATACGGGAGTACCAGATGCGCTATGAACGATTAAAAGAACGGGGTGAGGCTTACACCAACTGGCTTGACCGCATCCCACGTGAGTAGTATGCTTTGGCATTCGATGGTGGATACAGATGGAGACATATGACCACCAATCTTGTGGAGTGCATCAACTCCGTGCTGAAGGGTGCACGCAATCTCCCGGTCACTGCGCTTGTTAAGGCTACATTTTACAGACTAAATGAGTTGTTCACTAGGAAAAGAGCCGAGGCTGAGGCTCGAATTAATGCTGGACATGTGTTCTCTGAGATGGTCACCTCGAAGCTGCATGCAAACCAGCGAGCATCGGGAAACATACAGGTGAGCTGTTTTGACAGAGAACATGAAGTCTTCGAAGTTCATGAGATGCCTAATGGGGTTGAGTATGCAGTTGACCTACGCCAACAGCGGTGCGACTGTGGTGAATTCCAGGTTGACCGAATTCCGTGTCGACATGTTCTAGCTTGCTGTGCAAATCAGCGGTTGGATTGGCAAGTATATGTTCATGACGTATACAAGATGGATTCAATTCAAAGAGTATACAGGGCGAGGTTTAGACCACTGGGAAATCCTACAACGTGGCCTGCTTATCGTGGTCCACGATTCGTTGGCAATCCGTTCCTCAGACGGGTGGCCAAAGGTCGGCCTAAGATGACCCGCTTCTTGAATGAGATGGACACTTGCATGTTGCGTGGTCCTAGGAGATGCAAGCAATGCGGTGCTGAGGGCCACAGCCGGAGTAGATGTCGTCAGCGAGGTGGTCCAAGTGCGGGGGCACCCGGAGAGTAGAAGTGACTATTGTTATATTTCATCTTAATTTACGTTGCTGCCTGACATTCACAGTTTGATATATCGTAAGGAAGTGACTATTGTTATATTTATTGCTAGATGTATTAAATTTAAACCAGTTTGACATTCGAAGTTTTATATTTTTTTATCCTTTTAAATATGGATTCACATAGTAACAACATATAGTATACAAATATATTAATATATTGATATTGATTGTGTTATATTTTTTTTTTGTTCATTAAATTGAGAAAGTATTTTGTACTAGTGAGTAATTAGTAATTTATTATCTCATTTTGCACCATAAATTATATTTAAGAATTGATATTTAATTATTATTAAAATAATAGTTCTTTAATTATAAAAAATAAAATAAAAATATCTATAATAGTCGTAGCAGCATGAATAAAAATATCGATCATTACAACCTAATTAAAATAGCAAAGTAACATCAATCAAAGTAACAACAATGTAAGTAATAGAACCAATCCAAAAATAGCAATACTAAATACTAACAGCAAACTAACTAAACTAAGTAATACAATGTCCCTAATTTTATACACAGTCAACATTAAATAGTAACAACACCCTAAGTAATACAACCAACCCATAAACCTTAATTAACAACATGAAACACATCATTTTCTCGCTGCCCACTTTAAACCTGTGCATAACTTTTTGCACTTCTTGGCAAGCTTGTTAAATGGGGAGGGGTATACCGACTAGCACTCCGACGTGGCGGATCTTCTCTAAGATTGTAGCCTTTTCCTTTTTCACTTGTGGCTGTACCTATCAAAATACAATACATACAATGAGTGGAACTAATCAAATATAAATTCAGCATCAATGTATAACCCATGGAGACTGGAACTAATCAAATATAAGAATATATAATCAAAATTTTACGTTACCTGCACTAGCCGTTGGATTGTCAGCGCGGTCTTCATCAGCTTGGTCGGCCGGATCATCAGCGATGTCATCATCGTCATCCTCGGAATCATCCTCGTCCTCATCCTCATCATCATGGTTTCCATCACTCTCCGGATGGTCTACTAGATAGTCATCAATGTCATCATCAACTCCCATATTACTCTCCTGAATTAGACTCATCGGAATATGCCCCTTGTTTCGAGTCTGTATAATTCCTCCCGCGGCTTCAGCACTCCTACTCAAATCAACAGACATTCTGTCTCTAGAATTATCAGAGGAAGTGCGATCCCGAGGTCTCAAATCCAATGACCTCCTAGGTTGAGTAACACCACCCGAACGTGCCCAGTGGTCGGCGGGGATGTCCGCATAGTTACCTGAATATGAGTGACCTACTCCTGAACTACCCATGAAACCAAGCAGCTGGGAGAACGATCCTTGCTCCCCTGTCTCAAACTGTGGACCACCCCAATACTGCTGATGTATAGGTACTGACGGTGAAAGATAATCAGACGGTTGCGTGTGAGGAACATATGGAGCAAAATACTCAACATCCTGCTGTGCTTGTGGCGGTGGAGGTGACGGGGGGGTGAAGGTGGATGTGGCTGTGGCGCTGGTTGTTCCTGTTGATTCTCTTGAATATCAACCGAGGCCCTTCTGGATTCTCTTGTGCTACAAGGTCAGACAATTGCAAGTGATCACCGAAAGCTCCTCGGTACCAATGCATGTAAGTGTCCAAGGAATAATGTGGAGGACCCATTTTATCAACTAGAACGTGACTGTACCGGTTGGTCCACTCCATCACCCAGACAGAGTGCATATTTGCCCAATCTTGATTTTTAGGCCCAGTTAGTACTTCACCATGTGATGCACCTAGATCCCGCGGCTGATCAGGGACACCCTGATTCAAGCCAAATTGCCTCCTGATTCTATCAGTTGCATGCCACTCGACGCATTCGAATGATATAAGCGGCACCCTGGCACTCCAAATAACAGAATTATGACGGATGTCTAAGGGAATCAGGTCTGGACCAACGTGTCCAATGCCATAAGCCTGCCAAACAAACTGGACACACCGACAGTATCAGATGATTAAACAACTATAAATTCATTGACAAAACAAATGCATGAAATATTTTTTAATGACATACATGTCCTTCTTGCATATCATCTAACAACCTCCTATAGTGGGGAACAGAATGATACCGGTAACCATAGTTTTCACGCTCCCAGTTTTGCCACCTGCATTAAGACAAATTCTTAATTAACTTGTTTTTGTCAATTCATACATCATATCATACCGCTTCTGTCAACTCATACAGCAATTCATTAACTATTCTAGTGCTTGTGTCAATTCATACATCAATTCATTTTACCTATTTGCAATCGGAAATAATCGGGGGTTGCCAGGAATCGGCGCAAGAAATGGTAACCGAATCTAAGCCCATGTAAGCAAAAGTGTCAAAGGACCGTCCATCTCCTTGCAGTCGACGCGAATTGCCCTACACAATGATCTATACAGGTGCGCAAGGCATGCCGAACCCCAACTAAACTGTATGATCCCCGAGAAGTTACGGAGCAACGGCAGAAATTTTCAGTGCACCGCTGCACCAGACTTATCTCCAAACAAAATAGTACCAAACAACAACATTATGTGACACTTTACATACATCTGAATGTGAAAATCATCAGTCAACACTATGCGTTCTTTCAAACGCCTAAACCAAGTCAACTTTATAAAACTTCCTCTACATTCTTTTATCGTCGGCGCAACTCCAAAATGGTGCAAGCACTCAGCTTCCATCGCCTCAAAAGAACTCATGGTTGGTCCTGTAACCGAAAGACCATTTGTCGGGAGATCGAGAATCATTGCCACATCCTCCAATGTCACCGCACACTCACCAACTGGAAAATGAAATGTGTGCGTCTCAGGACGCCATCTTTCAATCAGAGCATTAATCATTGCTGACTGACACTGAATTACCCCAATTTGAGAAACATAATAGAAACCCGTCTCCCGTAAGTGAGCCTCAACAATTTGGTTGTACGAATCGTGCGGTTTCAAATGATCACATACCAACAAGCGTGAACCCTACAAAATCACAGTTCCTTTACAAATTCCAGCATAATAAGTATATTAACAATAATATCATTTCTCTTACATGTCCCTACTTATAATAATATAATCTGCCTATCAAACATACATACATTTATAAACATACAAATTAATAAATATGCCTAATTATTTGTCTAAATTATACTCAATTAATAATAATAATAATAATAATAATAATAATAATAATTAACATTACCTATGGACAATATCGATAATAATAATAGTAATATCATTAATAATAATAATAATCATGCTAATAATTAATTAAAATTATTCACGGATAATAATAATAATAATAACAATAATAAACCGATAATAATAATAATAATAATAATAATAATAATAATAATAATAATAATAATATTTTTCATTTTCATTAACCTCCACGGATAATAATAATAATAATAATAATAATAATAATAATAATAATAATATAAAAATAATAAAATTTTTCATTACTGTTACTCCACGGATAATAATAATAATAATAAAAGAAATTAAATTTTAAATTTTAAATTTATATACAGATCTTCATTTCATTTTAACATATTATTCAATAAATTCAAATCAAATAAAAAACCTAACATTTATTATCTATTGTGAAAGCTTTAAAGGGATAAACACTAACTAACTAATTAACTCAAGTTCAATTTCTATGTCTAATATCTAACAGTAATCATAACCATATCATATATATATATCATTAACAGCAACCATATACATATATATATATATATATATATATATATATATATTATTATTAAAAAATAGAAACTTACATAATTAGGATGTCCAAGATAATTAGCAATATGAAGCTCTGGTTGATTTACATCTTTGATTTTTCTTCTTTTGGATATTTTTCCAAATTTTTCTAGTGTTTCTAGTGGTCCAACAATGGTGGTGGGGTTGGGGAACACAGAAGAAAAGAGATGAGAGTGATGGGGAACAAAGAGAGAGAAGAAGAGATGAGGGTGAAAAGGAAAGGTGAAGTTATGAAGTTGGGATATTAACTTGCTTCCTTTCAACCAAACAGACGGAGGAATGGCTTGCATGCACGCCACCTGGCATGGTGTAGCAAATCGGACCCACCGATTTGCTTCCCTCCAATTACTAGAAATCGGTCCGTCCGATTTCAGACTCCTAAATCGGTCCGTCCGATTTCAGTTATGCCGCCATCACAACTCGATGATACACCCAATTCCCCCATAAGCCTATTATACACAATCGTTACTTCCATATCAAAATTAAAAAACTCACACTTTCTTCTTTCTCAAGTTACTCTTTTTTTTTTGTTCTGTTTTGTTTTCTCTCATCTCATATCAGTGACAGCATCATTCTTTGAACTGAACTAATATTATTTTCTTAAATCACATTATTTTTCATAGTATTTAGAGCCTCTAATTTTGCATTACCTTACTCAATTTAATCATAAAAATCACTCTATCTAATTCATTGGCACAAAAAACTTGGCCATTCTGCCATAAAAATTGTACACAATGCTATAGATAAATGTTCCATTTTAATTATAAATCTGATCTATATCTATTTCTGAGATATAATTCAAATCATAAAGAGTACAAGTATATGATAAAGAATAATAAAGTGTATCTTACGAGACATGACAAAAAATTTTATGATCCAATAATATCTGGACTATTAAATGATTTTGATAATAAAATATATTTTTTAAATTTTGTAATCATTTTTCATTTTTATTTAACTTTAATTATTAATTAATTCTTCATATATTATTTAATTATAAAATTTATCCTGTATTTTATAAATAATTATTTTATTATTTATCAATTATCATCTATCTTATCTTTAAAATATTATCATTAAATTCTATAAATATTTATCTTTAATTTTTTTAATTTATTTTAATGTAAAAATCTTAATTTTTTCTTTTTTTAATATTAAGATAACCAATTTTTTAATCTATCGTCAATTTATTTTTTAATTATCTAATTTTATAATGTCTGAATTTCTTTTTCTTTTTTAATTTTTTCTTCAACACATTGACACAAATCAACTAGATTAATTCATTGACATGGAAACACATACCAGATAGATCAATCCACAATTTCAAATCAGTAGATCAACATTTAGTGATAAAATTGCATACCCTTCAATTGAAGATAGCAATTGCAACATACATAATCAATCGCCGCCATAATCAAATCCTATCAATAATAATGCTGACTGACAAACCATTAAAATCTTAAATCCTTTTCAATCATTGGACTTAAAAATTAAAATGTTTATATATAGTTCCACATATGACCAACAAGATCAGCTACTATACCATTTTTTCTTTCACTTATAAACCACATCCATAGACAATTCATCAAAATTGGGTAATTAAAAAATAAATTGATAATATATTAAAAAATTAATAATCTTAAAATAAAAAAATAAAATTAGAATTTTTAAAATTAAGAAAAGAAAGATTGAAGATAAATATTCATAGAATTTAATGATAAAATTTTAAAGATATAACAGACTATGATTGATGAATAATAAAATAATATTTATAAATAAAAAATAAATTTTATAATTAAATAATAAATAAAAAATTAATTAATAATTAAAATTAAATAAACATTATTTAGTAATTATTAAAAAATATATTTAAATAGGCCCGTTTGGAAAATACCAAAAAGTTACTTTTTTCAACTTTTAACTTATAGAAAGTTACATTAATGTGTTTGGTACAAATTTTTAGATAAATTTTTAACTTTTCAAAAAGTTATTTAAGAGCTTTTGAAGAAATTAAAAAATGTGACTTCTCCTATTTTATTACTCTTATTTGGCACAGGATTCGGTGGTTCAGGAACTTTTGGACCACTTAGTGGTCCAAATAGAAAACATGTTTTTGGAGTTTTTTTATCAATTGTTACGTAGTTTTGAACTAATTTTAATTACAAATCAACCCCATATATTTTATTTAATTATAAAAATAGTTTTTTATTTTATAAATTATTATTTTATCAATTATCTATTATATTTATTAACAATCAAATACAAAAATAACAACCAATTATATCCTCCATTCATCCTAATAATTCCAATTGATTAAAAAATTAACTTTGATCTCGTTACGTTCGTCCATGGCTTCCAAATCGTGTTTCCTTGAAATTCAATCGATTGGTTTTTCAAAACAATCTATTGAATGATAACTCTATCGATTGGTTTACACTATATCACAAAACAATCGATTGAAAGTTGTAAGGTAGAATGGTAAAAAGCTTAAACCAATCGATTGTTTATACTTTCCAATCGAATGAATGCGTCAAAACAATCGATTGTTGTTGTTACTCAATCGATTGAATTCACGAAAACAACATGGATTTGCCAAATACAATCGATTGGAAAGTGATGACATTGAAGTTTTAGCCAAATTCAATCGATTGGTAATGTAATCCAATCTATTGGAAGGTGATGAAGTTGAATGTTTTGCCAATTTCAATCGATTGGTAATGGAATATCCATCTACTCAATCAATTATTTTTTATTATACCAATAAGCTATTGAACCAACTTGGTTAAACTTGGTTACCAAAATAATTTCGTCATGTAGTATCACGGATTTAATTAATACTAGTAGAAATACATTTCCTTCGTCCAAACTAGACCAAACTACAGGATCAATGATTTAAGTTAAGTGATAAAAATTGTTCTTATGTTAATACATTGATATTGGTGCAAGAAGATAATAAGATCCTGATCATGGTGATTGAAAAAAAAATTGGATTAATGAGGATTTGTACAACCTATTTATTATACCAATAAGCTATTGAACCAACTTGATTAAACTTGGTTACCAAAATAATTTCGTCATGTAGTATCACGGATTTAATTAATACTAGTAGAAATACATTTCCTTCGTCCAAACTAGACCAAACTACAAGATCAATGATTTAAGTTAAGTGATAAAAATTGTTCTTATATTAATACATTGATATTGGTGCAAGAAGATAATAAGATCCTGATCATAGTGATTGAAAAAAAATTGGATTAATGAGGATTTGTACAAACTATTTGTGATTTATGAAAGTAGAATAGAATAAATTGTGCAAAATCCTACAGAATTCTGAAAAAATGAGAACATTACCAATTGATTGAGTAGATGGATATTCCATTACCAATCGATTGAAATTGGCAAAACATTCAACTTCATCACCTTCCAATAGATTGGATTACATTACCAATCGATTGAATTTGGCTGAAACTTCAATGTCATCACTTTCCAATCGATTGTATTTGTCAAATCCATGTTGTTTTCGTGAATTCAATCGATTGAGTAACAACAACAATCGATTGTTTTGAGGCATTCATTCGATTGGAAAGTATAAACAATCGATTGGTTTAAGCTTTTTACCATTCTACCTTACAACTTTCAATCGATTGTTTTGTGATATAGTGTAAACCAATCGATTGAATTTCAAGAAAACACGATTTGGAAGCCATGGACGAACGTAACGAGATCAAAGTTAATTTTTTAATCAATTGGAATTATTAGGATGAATGGGGGATATAATTGGTTGTTATTTTTGTATTTGATTGTTAATAAATATAATAGATAATTGATAAAATAATAATTTATAAAATAAAAAACTATTTTTATAATTAAATAAAATATATGGGGTTGATTTGTAATTAAAATTAGTTCAAAGACTACGTAACAATTGATAAAAAAACTCCAAAAACATGTTTTCTATTTGGACCACTAAGTGTTCCAAAAGTTCCTGAACCACCGAATCCTGAGCCCTCTTATTTAATGCACAACTTTAAAACAATGACTTCCATAATAACTTTCCAAACTCAAAATAACTTATTTAAAAGTTAATATTAATAAAAGTCCTTATATTTTAAGCTCCTTTTTTAAAAGAACTTATTTAAGAAGTTTAGCCAAACTGACCCACGACTATTTATTAGTCCGAACATTGTTGGACCATGGAATCTATTGCCGCGAGACATGTTACATTTATTGAAACAATATTTCCGTATCAGATGATATTTTCTAATTCTTCTAACAATTTTACAACGGATAATACTTCATCTACTACTTATCTCACTAAGTTTCGGATAGAAGAAATCACTTCACCTCATTTAATTGAACCAACACCAAATACTCCTGCAACCTCAATTGCTTCTGATCAATGTAGCAGTCCAAAATCACCAAGCCAAACCCCCACTGAACCTACCACTATAGCTGTAACTACCAAACCAAACACCATACAATCTGACTTCAACAAAGTCATATATGGTTTGAAACAAGAATACTAAAGTCATATATAGCACTAAAGTAAGTTCAGCTCAAACTAAAATCATGTCAGTGTAGCAATTATTGGAGAATTGCATATTCCTTAGCCTATGCCCCCTGCTATCTACTGTGACAATCAAAGTTCATATCTTCTATTTGCAAATCCCATACTTGGTAGTAGGTGCAAACATTTAGAGATGGATCTTCATTTTCTTCCACACTTAATGAACCAAAAATCACTCTATATTGTTCACGTACCCTCTCAAATTGACAAAGTCTCTGTCACAACATTTGTTTGATAGATACAAGCGCAAACTAAGGGTATTCCAAAGTCCATATCTTTAGTGAGTTGTGAGTTGTGCATTGTGCAATTAGTTAGAGGGGCTTGTTCAGTCAATTAAAGTAACAATTCTTAGAGAATCTATAGGAGGACTCTACTCAGATATGTGCACACTTTTATATTTTGAATTTACAATTAAATATAACACTTTCTTCTTTTTCTGTTTTGCTCTGATCTCATCTGCAGCATCATTCTTTGAGCTAAACTAATATAATTTTCTTAAATCACATTCTCCTTCACTTGGTATTCATGTATTGGTTCAAAGTATCTACTAATTTGCTCTAAATAAACTGAGCAATTGTAAAAGACTGAGTGTTGGAACACATTCTTGTTCGCTTTCTCCCTATTAAGATTTTTGAATAAAAATTAAATGATCCTCTAACAAATTAAAATTATGGGAACGAGATTGGTAATGAACCTTAATTTATTGAACTTGTCCTCCTTTGATCTCATATTTGTGAACAACAATTGAAAAGTGAGGGGAAAAAATACAACATAAAAAAAAAGTTAGTTATTTTATTATTAAGTTTGCTAACTTTTGATCGTAAATGTAGAGGAGTGCTAAGCAGAATTTGTGATGTTTAGCCATCAATTAGCCATTATCAATATTTTTAATGGTGTGAGATGACATCTAATAGTGTAGGATTAGTTATTTTCTTTTTCATAGTTAAGTGTTGGTCAGATTTTAATAGAAGTGCTATCCCCTAAACTTTTTTATTTTTTTAAATTAAAAATACTATTTATATACCAAATACTGTTAACATAGGTATAAAATACAGTTATTACTAATTAATTATTTATTTAAATTAATTTTTAATTAATAAAATAAAAAACACATATTTAATTATAAAGAAAATACTGGTGTTAAACGGATATTTATTAGAAAGGTGTAGAAATAGTAACCTAGCAGGATTGTTTTGAAATTTCTTAAATTATTATTTATAAATATAATAACTGTATGAAGAAACCTCTAACACTAATATGAAAACTATTTCATAATATGCAAGTACTAATTTGAATATTGTAAAAAAAATTTATAACTGTTATGTGTTTTCTAAATGATAATGGAATTGACGTGAAAACTTAATCTGTTTAATAAATATAAATTGAAGACTAACTTGTTGTGATAAGAATGAGCAACGTGGATGCCCATTCCCATGCAAGACTCATATTTTTAAAGAGAGAATGAATATTAAATATGTGTTGAAAATCAAGACCCCATGCATGTATAAATAGGGGGTATGGTACGAGGCTTTACACACAACAAGAAATAAAAATACTCTCTCTTTTCTTTCTTACACAGAAGCAAGTAATAAGAAATCTATTCCCTCTTTATGCTACAATCAAATACTATTCTCCTTATATTTCTACTACAATTTTTTCTCCTATTTTATTTTATAAGTATTTTAAACTCTATTTTCTATTACTCTTTACATATAATATTAATAGCAATATTAACCATCTTTATTATATTGAGATAGTATCAAATGCAAATCTCTCTCTCTCTTTATTTTTAATACTTTTCCTTATCTTTGTATATATATACACAATACAACATATAATATTATTATATATATATATAACAATTATTGAGCTAATTATATTAATAATAGAGTCTTCTATTTATACATCTTTATTTTATATATCTTTTATTTATTTTACAACACGTTATCAGCACGAGACTCTGATCAAATCTTTAGGAAGACTCAGGTAACAAATTTTCATTATGTCAAAGCTCTCTCATCTTGAATTCAATGCTCTCGATATATCTGGAAACAATTATTTATCATGGATACTAGATGCTGAAATCCATCTTGATTCAATGGATCTTGGAGATACCATTAAGGCTGAAAATAATGCATCCCAGAAGGATAAAGCTAAAGCCATGATTTTTCTCCGTCGTCATCTTGACGAAGGATTGAAAAATGAGTATCTTACATTAAAAGATCCTGCAGATCTTTGGAAAGACCTTGAAGAAAGGTATAATCATCAGAAAACGGTGATACTTCCTCAGGCCCGATATGAATGGACGCATTTGCGTTTACAAGATTTTAAATCTATAAATGAATATAATTCTGCAATGTTTCGAATCACCTCACGAATGAAATTGTGTGGGGAAAAAATAACTGATCATGATATGTTGGAGAAAATTTTCTCAACCTTCCATGCCTCGAATGTGCTCCTGCAGCAGCAGTATCGAGAGAAAGGGTTCAAAAAATATTCTGAGTTAATTTCTTGCCTTCTTGTTGCCGAACGCAACAATGAGTTGTTATTAAAAAATCATGAAGCGCGTCCAGCTGGCGCCGCCCCATTTCCTGAAGTAAATGCGGCAAATCATTACCCCAGAAGAGGTAAATGGCAAGCTTTAATAACAAGAAAAATTATGGAAGGAAAAGGAATTATGTTCAAAAGAGAGGATCTCACCAGAAGTGGGACAAAGAAAAGAATATCGGGCAGAATAAATCAACCGAGGAGAAGTGTTTCCGCTGTGGTGGAAAGGGCCATTGGTCTCGTACCTGTCGTACCCCAAGGCACCTAGTCGATCTTTACCAGGCATCTTTGAAAAAGAACGACAAAGGAAAGGAAACAAATTTTGTTTCAAATGATGCTGAGAACTCCACCACTCATTATGATGTATCTGATTTCTTTGAGGATCCTGAAGGAAATATTGGTCATTTGATCAATGATGGAATAGTTTAATATGTGGGATTGTGAAGTATATATGTAAATAAATAATTGTTAAGTTTTATTTTCTATGTATTTAAGTTTCAAATGTGATGTACATAAATAATGAAATATTAATGAATTTTGAAATTATTAAATGTGTCAAATTTTAAAATAAAATTTTAATATATGACATTATTTTATGTACAGTATTTCTTAGAAAATAATTCTGATCAAGTATTCAATTTAACTATGCATACTACTCATTTTATTATTATTTGTTTTTGAAGAATGGCAAGGATATGTAATGAAGATGTATGCTTTGCGGATAGTGCAAGTTCACACACTATTCTCAAAAGTGATATATATTTTACCCATCTTGTGCCAAAAGAAGAGTGTGTTAATACTATCATTGGCTCAGGCAATGTGATTGAAGGCTCCGGAAGAGCTGTAATTTTGTTTCCTGGAGGAACAAAATTTATAATAAATAATGCACTATTGTCTACCAAGTCTCGAAGAAACTTGTTGAGCTTTAAAGATATTCGCCGAAATGGATATCATATTGAGACTATGAATGAGGGAGATCATGAGTATTTATATATCACAACTCATGATTCAAATAAGAAAGTTATATTAGAGAAATTACCATCTCTTTCATCTGGGTTGTATTATACCAAGATTAGTGCAATTGAATCACATGCCACTGTAAACCAGAAGTTTACTAGCCCAAATGAATTCATAACTTGGCACGACCGTTTGGGTCATCCGGGAACAACCATGATGAGAAGAATTATTGAAAACTCTCATAGACATTCACTAAAGGACCAGAAGATTCTTAAAACTAGTGAATTTTGTTGTGCTGCATGTTCTCAAGGGAAGTTAATTTTAAGGCCATCACCAGTAAAGATTGGATTTGAGTCCCCTGAATTCCTAGAAAGGATTCAAGGTGATATATGTGGACCTATTCATCCACCATGTGGATCTTTTAGATATTTTATGGTCCTGATAGACGCATCTTCAAGATGGTCACATGTGTGCTTATTATCTTCTCGCAACCTGGCGTTTGCGAGATTACTGGCTCAAATTATTCGATTAAAAGCACAATTTCCAGAAAATCCAATTAAAGCAATTCGTCTTGATAATGCTGGTGAATTTACTTCCCAAGCTTTTGATGCTTATTGTATGGCTAATGGAATAAGTGTTGAACATCCAGTAGCTTATGTTCACACACAAAATGGGTTAGCAGAATCACTTATTAAGCGTCTCCAATTAATTGCTAGACCCTTGCTTATGAGAACAAATCTCCCAACCTCGGTTTGGGGGCATGCAGTTTTACATGCTGCAGCACTTATTCGTTTGAGGCCAACGAGTTACCATCAGTTCTCTCCTATGCAATTAGCTTTTGGCCAGCAGCCAAATGTTTCCCATTTAAGAATATTTGGGTGTGCGATATATGTTCCCATTGCGCCACCTAATCGCACCAAAATGGGACCCCAAAGAAAATTGGGGATATATGTTGGATATGATTCTCCCTCTATAGTGAGGTATCTTGAGATACAAACTGGTGATGTGTTTAAAGCCCGGTTTGCGGATTGTCATTTTGATGAATCAAAATTTCCAACATTAGGGGGAGAGAATAAGCTTCCTGAAAAGGAACTTAATTGGAATGCATCATCGTTGATGCATTTAGATCCTCGATCAGCGCAATGTGAACTAGAAGTTCAAAAGATTATACATTTGCAAAGAATAGCAAATGAATTGCCTGATGCATTTTCCGATACAAAGAGGATAACCAAATCTTATATACCAGCGGAAAATGTACCAATTCGAATTGATGTCCCAGTAGGACAAGTAGCTACTGAAGCGAATTCATGCCAGAAGCGTGGCAGGGCGGAAAATGCCCCAATTCGAATTGATGTCCCAGTTGGACAAACTGCCACTGAAGCAAATACACGCCAGAAGCGTGGCAGGCCTGTCAGTTCCAAAGATAGAAATCCTCGAAAGAGAAAAGAGGTAAATATTATTCCTGTTGAAAAAGACATAGTAGAGACACCTGCAGTTGTCCAAAATTCTGATATAACGCCAGAAGACGTTCAGGTACCTGAAAATTGTGAAAATGACGAGATCTCGATAAATTATGTCTTTACAGGAGAGAAATGGGACCAAAATAAGACAATTGTCAATGAAATATTTGCATATAATGTGGCAGTAGATATCATGCATGAAAGTAAGGATCTTGAGCCAAGATCAGTCGAAGAATGTCGACAAAGAAATGATTGGCCAAAATGGGAAGCAGCCATGAAGGCTGAATTAGACTCACTTGCAAAACGTGAAGTCTTCGGACCTGTAGTCCGTACACCTGAAGATGTAAAACCTGTTGGATATAAGTGGGTATTTGTGAGAAAACGAAATGAGAAAAATGAAGTTGTGCGCTATAAAGCCCGACTTGTGGCACAAGGTTTTTCACAAAGGCCCGGTATAGATTATGAAGAAACGTATTCCCCTGTAGTGGATGCGATAACTTTGCGTTATTTGGTCAGCTTATCTGCATATCATAAACTGCATATGCATTTAATGGATGTGGTAACAGCCTATTTATACGGCTCATTAGATCGGGATATCTATATGAAAGTCCCTGAAGGATTAAAGATATCTAAACCATCCAATGAATATTCGCAAGGGTTATACTCAGTCAAATTGCAAAGATCTTTATATGGTCTAAAGCAATCTGGACGAATGTGGTATAATCGTCTTACTGAGTATCTGGCCAAAAACGGATTCAAGAATGATGATATCTGCCCATGTGTTTTCATAAAGAAAACTACATCTGGGTTCATTATAATTGCTGTGTACGTTGATGATTTAAATATCATTGGGACTCCTGAAGAGATTCCAACAATTATAAAAACTCTAAAAGAAGAGTTTGAGATGAAAGATCTTGGAAAGACTAAATTTTGTCTCGGCCTGCAGATCGAGCATATAAAAGACGGGATCTTTATTCATCAAACAACATACACAGAAAAGATCTTGAAGAGATTTTATATGGATAAGTCACATCCATTAAGTACCCCAATGATCGTAAGATCTTTGGATGTGAAAAAGGATCAATTCCGTCCTAAAGAAGAAAATGAAGATATCCTTGGTCCTGAAGTACCATATCTTAGTGCCATTGGAGCACTAATGTATCTTGCTAATAATACGCGACCTGACATATCATTCGCAGTGAATTTACTAGCAAGGTATAGTTCCTCTCCAACCAAAAGACATTGGAGTGGAATCAAACAAATTTTTCGATATCTTCATGGAACGGTTGATATGGGATTGTTTTACCCCTATGGATCCAAGTCACAACTAGTTGGCTATGCAGATGCTGGCTACTTGTCTGATCCACATAAAGGGAGATCTCAAACAGGATATCTGTTTACATATGGTGGTACAGCTATATCTTGGAGGTCCACGAAACAGACAATTGCTGCAACATCCTCTAATCATGCTGAAATACTGGCGATTCATGAAGCTAGTCGCGAGTGTTTTTGGCTAAGGAGTCTGATTCAATATATTATGTCATCATGTGGACTGATTGATCATAAGATAGCTCCAACTGTCCTGTTTGAAGATAATACAGCATGCATTGCTCAACTTAAGGGTGGATACATCAAAGGTGATAGAACAAAGCATATTTCTCCCAAATTCTTCTTCACTCATGACCTTCAAAATCAAGGGACAATTGATGTCCAACAGATCCGTTCAAGTGACAATCTGGCAGATTTATTTACAAAGTCACTCCCAAAATCCTCCTTTGAAAGATTGGTACATGAGATTGGGATGCGCCGATTTCGAGACGTTAAATGATGTCGGCAAGAGGGGGAGACTGTACTCTTTTTTCCTTGGTCAGGTTTTTTTCCCATTGGGTTTTTCTTGACAAGGTTTTTAATGAGGCAGTCCCATCACAAAGGATATTGTACTCTTTTCCCTTCACTAAGGTTTTTTTTCCCACAGGGTTTTCCTTTGGTAAGGTTTTAATGAGACAATAATCCTAAATGGGCATCCAAGGGGGAGTGTTGTGATAAGAATGAGCAACGTGGATGCCCATTCCCATGCAAGACTCATATTTTCAAAGAGAGAATGAATATTAAATATGTGTTGAAAATCAAGACCCCATGCATGTATAAATAGGGGGGTATGGTACGAGGCTTTACACACAACAAGAAATAAAAATACTCTCTCTTTTCTTTCTTACACAGAAGCAAGTAATAAGAAATCTATTCCCTCTTTATGCTACAATCAAATACTATTCTCCTTATATTTCTACTACAATTCTTTCTCCTATTTTATTTTATAAGTATTTTAAACTCTATTTTCTATTACTCTTTACATATAATATTAATAGCAATATTAACCATCTTTATTATATTGAGATAGTATCAAATGCAAATCTCTCTCTCTTTATTTTTAATACTTTTCCTTATCTTTGTATATATATACACAATACAACATATAATATTATTATATATATATAACAATTATTGAGCTAATTATATTAATAATAGAGTCTTCTATTTATACATCTTTATTTTATATATCTTTTATTTATTTTACAACATAACTTACGTTAAAAGACTAAAATATTCAATTAAAAAATATTTGGAAAATTAGGCTAAAATTTAAGACAAATTAACAGATGAAAATTGAAAGGAAAATACGTGAAATGGTGATTGCCATATTTACCCTTATTGGTTTGCCAGTGTAATCTGGTTCGCGCTGTATCGCTGACGCTTGAAAGTTTCCTCATCTTTCTTATTTCTGTCTTCAATGTTATAACAAAACAAAATAATTTTTGAGATTTTGATCCAGGTTTTACAGGTCTACTGTAGACTGAAGAAGAATGAGTGCAAAAGAAGTAAAAAATGCAAGAATGAGTGAAGAGGAATTAGATACTCTTTTAATGATGGATATGGAGAAGATCATAGAGCTGTTTGCTGACGACACCGGCGGTAATCAACCACCACAGTTTCAGTCTCCGCCTCTGCCTCGGCCGATCTGGACTAGGGACGAGAACGAACAGTTTGAGATTGTTATTGCTCAATGTTTTATGGAAGCTATAGAGAACCGGTGGGAGGCCGTGGCTGCTCGTCTCCCCGGGAAGACTCCGGCTCAGTTGCAAGAGCGCTTCCAGAAGCTTCTGAATGACATCAGTCTCATCCAAAACGGTTATCTTGTTAATATACATGACTCGTCCATCATCAATGGAACAATACCACCACCAATTTATTGGACTCATCATCATCATCACAGGTCGGTAAATTCTTAATATTTTCATTCTCTTTTTATTTCTTTATTTATTATTTGCCGGTACATGTATATGGTATAGGTGTTTGGCATCCTCTGTTATGTAAATTCTAAATATACAACTTGTAGAAAAAAGACTCTGTAAAATGAGTTTGGCAAGATTGCAATATGCCATCAGGAGATGTCAGAATGGAATTTGCAAGGTGTTAATAAATAACACAAACATCTCTTTCGTTCTATTTTGAAAAGAATCGCATTCAGTAATGCTAGATTAGATAGTCAATTCTTTTTGGCTGATATAAAAATTATTTTGTTTATCTAAAATTCAAGACTCTAAATTGTAACTTTGAATCCTAAATTATAAACTTAAATACTAAAATGGACTAATGCTGATTAATTAAAGATAAAAAATATTATTTGTGTGTTAAAATCAGACACCAAAATTAACTATATAAATATACGTATTGTTTAGCTCATTTTTAGTATGTATTTTTTATTCTAACACTAGTAGATAATTTTAATGCACACAATTGGTTCATATACTTTTTCTTATGAGTTTATCCCACAACATTGTAACTGCCAAGATTGCAATTATGCATCAAGATAACAATCTAATTAGCAAGTAGAATTTGGATACTGGGGTTAGTTAAAGTTAGTTAAGATTGGTATATTGGTTAGGTAGTTGTCACTTAATGTAAGTTAGGAGCTGATATGTGAAGGATTAGTTAGTCGTGTTGCTAATTATATTAGATGACACCTCAGCAAGTTGATTATTAGTTTGTTAGAAGGGTGCTGATCTAGTGCAGCTAAAGTATAGTGTAGGTGCTGTATATGTATGTATTTGTAACTCACCTGTAAAGTGTGATTCACCATTTGATGCTCTCAAGTATTTTGCAATTGTGCCTTTCTCTATGTTTTCTCTCACAGGAAAGTGCAACTACTCACACTTCCAATACCTTTAAAAGTAGTTCTGTTATTTCTGGTTTCCTTTCTAGCAAAACTCTTTTCTGGCCATGTACACAATTCCAATTCTTGATTTCAATAACATAATCTTATAGTTCTATCTCTCTTCTATCATGGCAGGACGGAGGTAGTGGAGGCTGCAGCGAACAAGGCAGCGCCAATGGAGATTATATTATCGTCGTCAGCCATGGATGCCAAAAGCAACATAATCTCACACAAACCTTTGTCTATGGCTACTAGGAAGAACAATAAACGGAAAATAGTTCATTGTTGGACTGAACAAGAGCATTGGTATATTATTATATTGCTTTTTTTTCCTCTTTCTTATTTATTTATTTATTTATTATCTTGTTGAATGTTGGTGTTTATCAACAAAGTGAAGCAACTATAGTAATTTGGCTTATCACTTATCTTTGGGAACATTGTTTTATATTATAGTATAGATATTCTAAAGTTGTTCATGTTATCAGTTTTACTTTTATAAGTTCGGCACCTCTCTTTTGTAAGACATCTTCATTCATAGTAATACATATTACACTCTCTAGCTACTCTCTGCCTCACTTCTCTGCTCTTTCATCAAAGCTTGACATAAGTGTTCTTGTGTTCCAATGAGTTGGAGAATGATATTGATAATTTTTGTCTATAATACTCTCTGATTCTAAGGTATCCTGCTTATCCTATCTAGAGCTCCTTTAGTTAAATTAAGGTTTAATTATTCTGTTAGTCCTATAGTTTATCAAATTTATAATTAGGTCTTTATATTTTTTTTTTCAATTCGGTAGTTGTACTGTTTTTAATTTTATAATTAGGTTCTTTTTAGTATAAAAAATATTAGAGTTAACTGAATATTTCTTTGCAAATTGAAGATATTTATAATTAAAAATTTAATTAAAATTTTAATCACATGTATTTTGAGAAAAATATTATATTTAATTTAATACTTTTGACATGAAAATGACCTAATTATAAAATTAAAAGTAGTATAAGGATCCAATTAAAAAAAAAACAAAAACTTAATAAAAAATTTAGTAAAATTATAAGAACCAATAAAATAATTAAACTTTAAATTAGTTACATACTCTGATTATTCAATTGTGATAATATAGTGAAACATAGATTAATAACATCATAACCCATTTGAGAGTGCTGTAAAGCAATCGCAGATGAGACATAATTTTATTTAATTATTAAATTTGTATATTGTTTTGACAATGGTTGATATAATAATATTTCTGGCTGAACTGAAAAACTAAAAAAATAAAGTTGTTTGATATCTAAAAGTATGGATACAATCAAAATGCATATCTTCTAATTGCAAATTCCATACTTTATAGTAGGTGCAAATATTTAGAGTTAGATCTTCATTTTCTTCAAGATTTAGTGAACCAAAAATCACTTTATATTCTTCACATACTCTCTTAAGACCAAGTGTGTGTTTGGATTACAGTTTATAAACGGGAGTTTGCATAAAATTGATTTTGCAAATTTGATTTTGATAAAAAGTAAGTTTGTGTTAAAGTGATTTATGTTTGGTAATTTTTGTATCAAAATTTATTATAGAAAAATAAATGTTGTTTGGCTTATACTATTCAAAATCACTTTTAGATAAAAAATTATTAAAATGGACATTAACTTAAATAATTTTTTTATATTATCCTATCATTTTAATTTAGATATTTAAATAGATCTTATTAATTAATTTTATAATAAAATTAATATTTACTTACTAAAATAAAAATAACATATAAAAATAGACAAAATATATTTTTAAATAAAAAAAATATAAATTTTATATATATATAAAAGAATATTTAATCAAATATGTTACATTTTTTAAGTATTAACGTAAGAATGTTACTTTAGTATATTTTTACATCGTACTCTTATTCTAGTATTCTCAATAATCTTATTCTTAATATTAACTTGGAATCCAACGTTTATGATTTTAGTATTATCTACGATTAATTTTTTATTTAATTTATCTTTTTTAATGGAATCATAATTTATATTACAAAAAATTACATTAAAACATAGTATACGAGAATTACAATTATAAAAGAGAGTACTAAAAATAATAAAAAAATTAAATATTTACTTTGTAGTAATTGAAACAAATCTAAAAGTTCTTGATGATCTTTTTATATAGTATATTTTTAGTATTCTTTTTTTAGTATGCTATAATTTTTTACTATTATTATTATTTACAGTTAATTTTTTGTTTAATTTAATTGGACTTGGATCCTCTAAAGTTTGAATTTCACTTTAGAGAATAAAGTGTGATCTTATGATAAATATGAAAGAGAAACTATTTAAGGAGAGAAGATCACACTTTACTCTCTAAAGTAAAATTCAAACTTTAGAAGATCCAAATCCAATTTAATTTACCTAATAGAATCAATAAATCATATTATAAAAAGATAATAACAAACATAATACACAAAAATCACAATTATAAAACTGTATAATGTCAAACAAACAGTTGAAAAAAATAAAAATAATAAATAATAAAAAATAGAACTCATATAAATAGAAATTTTTTAACAAGAATTCTATAAATAATACAGTAACATACATCAAGCATAAAGTTGGTAAAAGATAAATAAATGGTTAGTATCCAAGGCTAAAAGCTCGTTAAAAAAATGAATAGTAAAAACATACTTCTGCATTCATCATGAGAACAAAAATTTACCAAACCAAAAGTTGAAGCTTTCAAGAAGTCTAAACATATTTCTTCTCTTTCAATGAATTTTTCAAACACACCCCAAGTGGTAGACTCATTGACAAATCTTTGTCACAACATTGTTTGATAGATACAAGCGCAAATTAAGGGTATTCCGAAGTCCATATCTTAGTTTGAGAGAAATATTAAGGATGAAGACAAAATTCAATTACAGTTAGTGAGTTGTGAGTTATGCATTGTGCAGTTAGTTAGAGTTACTATTCAGTCGGTTAAAGTAATAATTCCTAGAGAATTTTAATCTAAAATGCAAGTATAATTAGTGTATATATAGGAGGACTGCACTCAGTTATGTACACACTTTTATATTTTGAAGGGATAAATACTTTTTTCGTTTCTAAAGTCTGGGTCAAAATCAATTTTGTCCCTAATATTTTTTTGTTATTAAAATCATACTCAACGTTACAAAACGTTATAAAATCGTCATTCTCTACATCAATTTTATTTTTTTGACCAAATTACCCTTAACAAATAATAAAGATAATATTAAAAAATAATAACAAAAAACAAAAACACCTCCACCCCCCACCTGCACCCGCCCCCACCCCCACCTCTTCGAACTCCCGTGTTTTCTGTTCCCTATTTCCTCTCCATCCCTTTCTCTTATTCCTCTTCGAACTCCCCATTTCCCAAACCCCAATTCTTCTTCTCAAACTTAAATAAAACACCCTCCCCCTTCAGCCAATTCAGCAGCAACAACAACAACAACCACAAAACAAAAACAAACCCTCCAACCCTGCCCTTGCCCAAGATATATCTTCCATGTTCTCTCTCCATCCCATTTCTGCTACTCTCTACGAATTTCCCCTTCTCCAAATCCCAATTCTTCTTCTCAACTTAAACAAAAAACCTTTCCCTTTCAGCCAATTCAGCAACAATAACAACCACAAAATAAATTTCAAGAGTTAAGTACTTTAGATTTAGTAACAACAAATTCAGCATTTTCAGCCAATTCAACAACAACTATAAAATAAATCAACAGAAACTTTAGATTTAACAATTCAACAATCATCATCAGCTACAACTTCATATCAAAATCAGCAATAATAGAAATTTTTTATGTTCTTCAAAAATAAAAAAAAATAAAAAAAAAGAAGAACGAAAAGAGGAAGGAAGTGACAAAAATAAAAAAAAAATCTTCTACTGCTGCTGGCGCTGGCACTGTCGGAGCTGTGGGTGATGGAGCTCGACGCTGACAATAAGAGCTTTCTCTACAGACTCGAACTTGATCCGGCCAACGGCCCGTGCGATCTTGCGCGTGGTTGAAGAGGATGCAGTTGCATGTGAAGATCCCGTAGACCTCGCAGTGGCGGAGATGTGGGAGCGCACGACCTCTAGAAGGCAGAGGGCCAGGGCTCAAAGTTTTAATTTTGGTGCCGAAAGCGAGTCCGCGAAGGTGATGGATAGGAACGAAGCAAGAGAAGCATGTGCGGAGGGAGGAATCGGAGAGAGCGAAGAAGCAGAGGAAAAGGGACACACCGCCACTGTCTTCATAACCCACAGATTTGGCTCCGACACCGGTTGGCTCTTCCAGAAGATCTGCATCCTAGGCCATGGCCGCTCCGATAGTGAATGGGCTTGATCTTCTCTGCACCGCATGGAAGTAAAGATGAAGAAGATGAAGAGTTATTGTTGTGAATGAGAAGAAGAAGAAGAAAATGAAGAAGAAAGAATATATGAGAAGAAGAAGATGAAAGGTGGAAACTGATGATGATGATGATGGGATGGGATGGGATGGGATTTGGGGTGGAGGGTCAGAGAGTAGGAGGAAGGGAAATTGGGGGTGGGTTTGGGGTGGGGGGAGAGACAAAGAGATGCTAGGTGTGGGTGGGGTGGGATTTTATTTTTTTAATATTATTAATAGTTAAGGGTAATTTGGTAAAAAAAATACAAAAAGACGGTTTTATAACGTTTTGTAACGTTGAGGATGATTTTAATAACAAAAAAAGATTAGGGACGAAATTAATTTTGACCCCAAATCTTGGGGACGAAAAAGGTACTTATCCCTATTTTGAATTTACAATTAAATATAACACTTTCTTCTTTTCTAAGTTTACCTTATCGAACTTTAAATTATTGTTTTAGAATTAAGTTAATGTAATTTTTAGTTAATCTTTTGTAAGGTTATTATTGTATTAAATTTGAATTTATCATCTCATAAACTGTCAACTGTAATAGCTCACACAAATTAACCACTTAATAATACAAATACAACGACTCACATAGACATTAACTGATAAATTAACTTAAAAATACAAACACGACGAACCTTAAAAAGATTAATTGATAAAATTAACCTAAACATACAAACACAACGACCAACAAAGATCTAGGGACCACCATCATCACCAACTCCACTCGGTTTAATACGTTGAGGATATCGACTCCGACTATGATACTATCTATCATAGAGACAGCATATCCAAGAACCACACATTTCTCATTAATCCATTTCATTCAAACATCGGGTCAATTTATGACGACCTTTCGACGTTCGCCGCTAGGGGAAATTAGTGACCAATGTCGGTCCCGGATAAGCAAGTAAGCCATGTCTCTGGATTGCCTAATGGTACAAACTCAAATCTGTAGACCTTACGAACCTTTGTCATCTTGTACACATCATTCACATACAATTGCTAATCGAGGTGATGGTTAGCACAACATGCAATAACATAGTGACATGGTAGTTGTTTTTACCTGAAAGTGCTCACAGTCGCATGTCCGCTGCGCAAGATCAACTGCCAACACATTTTCATTAGGCATTTCACGCACCTCAAACACCTCGTTTCGTCTATCAAATCGGGAACAACTATATTTGTAACACGTTGCATATTTGCTTCTATTCCCTGTTGTAAAAATATAGAGTAAGTAAATCCAGCACGCTTGCGTTCGTGAGCCTCGGTACTCTTCCGCGTAAATAGCTCGTTTAACCGATAATATGTTGCTCGGACGAGCGCCAACACAGGCAGGTTTCAGGCACCTTTCAACACTAAATTAATGCACTGAACAAAATTCGTCGTCATGTGGCCCCATTGATGTCACTCGTCAAATGCCAATACCCTGTTTCTAATCCAATGGCATCGCACCACTGTGCATATGCCTCGTCTCGCTCTTGCATCCTCTTATAGTTGATGTTGTACTCCTCCACCGTCCTTGAATACTATATGTTAACAACAAGTTTTTGTAAGTGCAGGACTTTGAATGCCCTTAGAAGTGTTTACCGAAGTACCTAATAAAAAATATCCACCATACTCTTGGAGGTTGCCAATCCCCTCCAAAACGATTTACTGTTGCCCGCATTGACTCATGTCGGTCTGAGATTATACCCACACAATCTCTTCTAACAACATATCTTCGTAAATTACTGAGAAAAAAGTGTCACGCATCAGCGGTCTCCTCCTCCACAAGGGTAAAAACGATAGGCACAGTGTTCTAGTTCTCATCTTGTGCAACAGCAACCAAAAATGCACATTTATATTTTCTGTAAAGGTGTGTGCTGTCAACTTGAACCAGAAGTTTGCAATGTTTGAACGATCTAATGCATGGATTGAACTCCAAAATATACGGTGAAGTATCCTGACACCGTCCGCCTCCTCACTTCCGTTGTACAGGGATCGCGTTTCTATTTGGACAATTGAGTCAGACATTTTCTGAACCATGACCGAGAATCACCATGGCAAAGTTTTGTAAGAATCTTCCCAACCATAAAAAAACTTCGGCTATAGACTTATGCTTTGCCAACCAAGCCTTTTAGTAACTAATGGTGTAGTTGAATCTTAACTGGACTTTCACAATTATAGATTTCACCTTGATGGACAGGTCAGTCTCAACCAATTATCTTATAGCCTCAGACTCAGCAACTGTGCCTGAGTCCAACTTGGAGTGATCCTGTGAAACTGTTCCCATGGTGCACGTGTGCTTATTGTTAGGGGTGGCAAACGGGTTAAAACCCACGTAACTCGCCAAAAAAGGTGGGCTAGAAATTTGAAACTGTCAAACTTAAAAAGCCCGCCTAACCCGCACCGCCTATTCCGTGGGTTTTGGCGGGGCGGGACAGGCTTTCCTGGCAGGCCAGCTTTTTTTTTTTATCAGGACTTTTTTTACAAATTTTTATGATGTTATTGATCTACAAGAGGATAAAGATGATAATTGAAGATGTTCTAAGTTATATTTTGGATTATATTTTATATTTTGGACAATATAATATTTGTTTTGCTTTGGAGTTTTGAATGTTGATTTTATTATTTTGTTTCGAAAAAATTGGTTTATGATTATGTTTATTACATATTTATAATTATAAAGACTTTAATATTTGTGAATTTAAAAATTATAATTTGTTTATGTCTTTAGAATTATAAATTTATTAAAATAGTTGTGAAATTATATATATTGTTTAATATTTAATAGTTTTTTTTTTTAAAAGAGGTTTGGCGGGCTAGATAGCGGGGGAGGAATTCAGAACGGCCTCACTAGGTGGGGTAGGGGGGCCAACCCGCCAGATAGCTGACTTTTGGCGGGCAAGGCGGGACGGGGCGAGCTTCCCCATTTGCCACCCCTACCTACCGTTGTATCTGCGTATCTCTCAACAACCTTTTTTCCGTATCAAGCTGGCTCGGATAAGCCAGTCGCACCCACGCCCATATGTCTTGCATTTTGTATAGAACGTCTGTGGCTTAAGCTCATAAACATTGTAGTCGACTCCTATAAAGATAGTGTAACTTCTAATTGTTGTGACGACCGACTTTCTAGAACTATATTTCATTCCAATCCTGAACTCCCCGTCCTTAGGATCAGGAACACCTACACAAAACAAAAATCGTCACTCATTGATCCATTCAAAATATAAATTAAGAAAAACGTATCGTAACACTCATCACGTACCTATATTTGCATATTTGGAGAATTCTGATGTATGCATGGCGTCAATATACAAGTTACGCATAAAAGGTGGAACGTCCATCGGAGGAACCACTACATTCTCCACTGCTGTCTCACGCGTCCCACATCACTATCTTCGTCTTCGTCGCCGGCTTCATAAGTAGTTTCAAAGTCCTCTTCGCTATCATTGTTCACTTCAACTCTATCATCCTCTATATCTGAATCATTTTGAATCTCATATGCCTCTATATTTTTTAACTCAACGTACAGCTCAATCTTTGACTATCGCACTTGAGTCTGCCGGTGAATATGGAACATGTTCTACATACTTGCTTCGGCAACAATCAGCATAATATCAAACTATATTAGACCACCAAAAACTATAATGAAATTCTGGTACTGAATATTGCTCACTCTCCTCAACATATCATTTTTTATGCTTTGACAGAGACCGTTTTAAAACTCAATGAACGTCATGATGCTTGAAACCACAAACGAAAAACGGATTCTCACAAGCAAAGTTCACTCCCTCGTGAGTATTTCGTATAATATCACCGTTGTGATACACCACTAAATTTACAGTACTCTCCATTACACTAGAAACACACTCAAATAACTCTCCTCTTCACAATAAAATAGTCCCGAACTTTGCCTTATATAAAAAGAGCACTCAACACGTAGACCATGTGTCATATGTTGTATTGCCAACAAATCAAAATACGACATGCAGACATCACGCTCCTCACGTGTTGAAACTGCCCAAGCAAATACACCAAATACACCCATTTTCATTAAAAACACAAATAATGTTTTCATATTATAAAAAATAAGCCTAATAATTTGAGAATATTTTTTCATTTACGCCAAAATTAAACTAATGCAAATTATGTGTCGTTGATTTTAATCGTCACTGTGACTCTAGTCTAAGAGCGTCACTGGCTTTATGTTTGGTAGAGAAAAATAAAATGGCAGTAATAGCAAGTGGAGGTGCTCTCTGCTTTTCTTTTTCCCTCCTCTTCCAAATGAAAACATCAATGTTCCCTACGCATTATTTCTCATTTCCCTAAGCTCTGTTTTTCTCTTTCTCTCCAAAACAACAAACTAAAAGAAGAGAAAACAACGCCATCATTGCTTCATACACACACTCCACTCAAGACAAAATACCGCCGGAAAATGTTGCCGCCGATCTGTTCCCCGGCGATCCTACTCCAACGCCGGTGAACACTCCAAAAAAAAAAAAACAAACAGAGAAAGGGGAAAAAGTTCTGAGGCTCAAAAAGGAATAAAGTAAAATGCAGGAAACACTTCTCACTGTGTCTGAACAGCTTCACACTACAAAGAAGAAGAAATCAGACGAAGAAGAAGATAATGAAGAAGGAGATGATGTCATCGAGCTCGTGGTGCTTCCTCCGCCGTGCCGGCCGCCGCGAGTACCTCCAGGGTCACGGCGTGTGACGCCGGCCGTCACCTTCAGTGACTCCGGTTTGAGTTCTGTAGTCAGATCGCTACCGAACGGTGACCTCTACGCTGGAACCCTAACTGGGAACGTCCCCGACGGCGCCGGAAAATATCTCTGGTCGGACGGTTGCATTTACGAAGGGGAGTGGTGCGACGGAAAAGCCTCCGGCAAGGGACGGTTCTCGTGGCCGTCGGGAGCAACCTACGAAGGTGAGTTCTCCGACGGAAAAATGCACGGCACTGGAACATTCGTCGGAGCTGACGGGGACACGTATAAAGGATCATGGCTCTCCGACAAGAAACACGGCTTCGGCGAGAAACGCTACGCTAATGGTGATGTCTATGAAGGTTCATGGACGCACAATTTGCAAGAAGGTGAGGACAAAGAAGCTCACCTAGTTCATTTTTTCCTCACAAATGCGTATTATGTTATTTACTTCTATCTTGAGTTCGAAAGTTTCTTAAACCTGTGACTGATTTTCCATCAAATTTTTGTATATAACTAATGTATTGAAATCATATTGAATACTCGTATATGTATTTGTGCAATGTAGGTGAGGGAAAGTATGTATGGAGGAATGGGAACGAGTACATTGGAGAGTGGAAGAACGGGGCAATTTGCGGGAAGGGTGTTTTGGTTTGGAAGAATGGGAACAGATATGAAGGGTTTTGGGAGAATGGTATTCCTAAAGGGAAAGGTGTGTTTACCTGGCGTGATGGGAGCACGTGCTCCGGAAATTGGGGGAAGGAGTTTGTGAGCGACGAAGAGAGGTGTAGGAGTAGGAGGAGGAGTGTGGAGATGGTAGTCAAGAAGAGGGTCTCTGTTGATGGTGGTCTTGGTGGGAGGAGTGTGAGTTTTCCAAGGATTTGCATTTGGGAGCTTGATGGTGAAGCTGGGGATATAACCTGTGATATTGTGGATAATGTGGAGGCTTCTATGTTCTATAAAGACTGGAGTGAGTTTGAGAGTGGTGGCAGCAATGGCAGTGGCGATGATGGTGGTTGGAACTTGCAGAGGAGTCCTTGTTTAGTTGATGGGGATGTGAAGAAACCTGGTAACACTGTGTCTAAAGGGCATAGGAGTTATGATTTGATGCTTAACCTTCAATTGGGTATAAGGTATTTGTCTTATCTTCTTTGCCGTTGCAATAATACAGTTTTTGGTAATTGTTGGTTAGTTCATTTTGGGAATGGTTGTGGATTTCTGTGTTTTGAGGAACTGTTTCTGTTTCTTTTTGTTGTTATAGGTACTCTGTTGGGAAGCATGCTTCAGGACGGCGAGAGCTTAGGCCGGGAGATTTTGATCCTAAGGAGAAGTTCTGGACAAGATTTCCACTAGAAGGGTCTAAGTTCACGCCCCCGCATCAATCCGTAGACTTCAGGTGGAAAGATTACTGCCCCATGGTGTTCAGGTGTCAATATATTTTTTTGGCTATGTCAATTTTCTTCTGTTGACTGATTTTGTTGTAATTTCTAGGCAAAGGAAAATCTTGTATATAGTGTACTAATTATGTCTATGTCTTGGTGGGTGCTTTTTTGTCTTATTGGATATTTAGACATCTAAGGGAATTATTCGCCATAGATCCTGCGGATTACATGCTTGCTATTTGCGGCAATGACACACTTAGAGAGATGTCTTCCCCTGGAAAAAGTGGAAGCTTGTTTTACCTCACTCAAGATGACCGGTTTATGATCAAGACCTTGAAGAAGGCTGAAGTCAAGGTCAGTGGCCACTTGCTATACAATTTTTATGCATTGTGATATGAAAAACTACAAAAACCTATGTTGTGTAAGGTGACATTTCACTTTCAGCTTTTGGTAACAATGTTATTTTCTCTTCATTGTAATAATTACTTTGTGTCTCTCTTAGGTACTCATCAGGATGCTTCCAAGTTACTATCAACATGTTTGCCAGTACAAGAACTCCCTGGTCACGAAATTTCTTGGTGTTCATTGCGTCAAACCTGTTGGAGGTCAGAAGGTATGATTTCAAATTGAATTTTGCTGTAAACTGAGATATACTATCCAAATGCTTGACACAAGATAATGAACATGTGGTATTTTGAAAAATCAGACTCGCTTTATTATAATGGGCAATGTATTTTGTTCGGAGTATCGGATTCATAAGCGGTTTGATCTCAAAGGATCTTCTCATGGTCGTACTACGGATAAACCCGAGGAGGAGATTGATGAGACAACCACTCTCAAAGACCTTGATCTTAACTTTGTCTTTCGCCTGGAACAATCTTGGTTTCAAGAGCTTATATGGTACAGAATCTGCAGCCAAGTTGCATGATGCTTTTACTTTTCAACATTTCTTTTATGATGTTCTTAGTGTTGTTCTTTTGATAACTTCTGCTCAGCCAACTTGATAGAGACTGTGAGTTCCTGGAAGCAGAGGGGATTATGGATTATAGTCTTCTAATTGGTCTTCATTTCCGTGACGATTACTCAGTTGAGGAAATGAAGAGTTCAAAAGATGAGTTGTGTTCAGGTACAAGCTTTGTTTTTCCTTTTCATATGAATTTATTATTAGATCATGACGAGATAAATAATCTGTGGAATTATGGATTTGGCAGGCAAGAGAGACATGCAAAATGATGAGGTGCAGGATATGAAATGGGTTCCCATAGGCCGGTATGCCATTTCCTCTTAATAATTCTTAACACTTCTGTATCTGACTGCCCTAGTAAGAGAGTATAGAATAAATTGTGATGAATTTTCAAAAGGGAACTATTTTATGATAGTTTTGCTTGCATTTTTCAAAAGATTGTGCATAGAAATCTGGATACAGTTATGTTAGTATGAGGCTTAAGCCACTACCTAAACTCCAACCTGGCATTTCCAGTAGAAATGAATTCAATCAAGGGGATTTGGATTTGCGTAGAGATGGACCATCTTTAGTTAATATTTTCCGACCCGGCATTTCTGGCAGAAATCAATTCAATTAAGGGAACTTGGATTTGTGCAGACATGTACCAGCCTTAGTTGCTACATCGTTATTATTAATAGATTTAGAGGTGATATGTCATTTTTGTCTCTATTGACCCATCGGTGGCCATTGCTTTCAGTTCTTTGCATGTGCCCTGTCCTTGAACTTTATTAGTGTGTCTGGACCAGGGCATAAAACAAACAAGCAAATTGCATGCGTCTAAAATAAATTTCGTTATGACACATGTGTATACAATTGGAAGTGCATCATTTTTGCATTCTACAATCCCTTTCATCCGCGATTTAGTAGTGGTCGAATTGGGGATCTCCTTTCATAAATTTGATTCTGTTTGTTCAGATGGACCGGAAAATGACTTGAGGCTGTTCTATTGACAAAAAATGCTTGTGGGGTCATTTTAATCAGTATCTTGGGGAAAACCTTCCTTTTCGAGCCAGTTGTTAAGTTGACAGTGATATTAATGGAGCAGTGGTGTTTGTTAGGAACTTAGGATTAGAATCTTAGTTGTTAACATGTAGTTTTCGTATTATTTTACAAAATATAGTTCCATCTTACAAGTAATGCACTTTGTTATGTAGTCTAGTCAAAAAAGGAAATCAATAATTAACTATAACAAAAACAAAATCAACCTATTAATTTTAGTAATCTTCTTTCAATTTTGCTATCTTCCTAAAGTATATGTTTGCATCCTGATTTTTGCATAATATATTGCAATTCTCTATATTCCAGGGGACCTCTAATCCGGCTAGGAACGAACACACCTGCGAGAGCTGAGAGAGTATGTAAAGCTAGATTGGATCAGCTTCAGCACACAGGTAGTGGAAGCATTAATCCTACCCCTCCAGAGAGCAGTGGCGAGATATCTGATGTAATTCTCTACTTTGGTATCATTGACATTCTCCAAGATTACGATATCACCAAAAAACTAGAGCATGCATACAAGTCACTACAAGTGGATTCTTCCTCTATCTCGGCCGTTGATCCAAAGCTATACTCTAAAAGGTTTAGGGATTTCATACACAGAATCTTTGTAGAGGACAAATGACATGCTCAAAGAGAAAGATGGTCGGAATCAAACCGGCCACCAGGGACCAACTTTGGCAAAGTGACACTTTAGCACTAAATATGGATATGGAGCAAATATGGATGTGATTTAAAGTTCAATCGTAGATGCTGGTGTTACTAACATTAAAATCCAAAGATTGGAAAAAGGTGGCCTTGCTTGTTGATGGCTAAATTTTTCTCAGCCATTGCAAATTGGATATGGTGGAATATGCAAGGTGCTTAATTTATTTTATTATATTGAGGGGTAGAGGTTGTCACAGTTAGTTTGTAGATGTAATGCAATCATCATCATCACAAGGCATGTGATGAGATATTCTTTTCTTTTCTTTTATTTTTGTACCACTTTTGTGTGGATGATTATGGGTTTTAGAGAAGGGTGTATAGGGAATAGAAAAAGAAAAATGCATATTCATATGCGTATATATTTGCTGAAGAAGGAAGGGATTCAAAATTTGACTAGGTTGGTGGTGGGGGTTTATAACTGTATATACAGTCAAAGATGGATGATATTATTATTAGAGAATTGAATGAACATACATTTTTTTTGGGTTGGAGAGATAAAAAAGATGGTTTTGCCTGTTGAACAAGAAAGAAAGCTCCTACAGAGAGGTCCCCATGTCACATCTTTCTCTTACTTTCTCTGTGGTATGCATTCAAATTGGGGTGTTTTTTTTTCACTTTTTCAGAGAGGGAGAGAGGGAGAGAGAGAGGAGAGAGACAGAGAGAGAGCATAAAAAGAAGATAAAAGTAGAAGAAAGAAAGAGTTGTGTCGTGTGTGTTTCCCTTGATTCATGTTCTTTCTTTGTCACACTCTGTAATTCCAATTTTTTTAAAAAAAGTAGAATAAAAATAATAATGAAGAGTGAAGGGTGTGTCCTTTTGTTGCTTCTTTTGAACAATACCAAGTAGCAAATAAGTAATAACACGAACGATATAAATTATAGGTAGGTTAATGTGAGAAGAGAAATACCAAATAGCAATAACTATGCATGTGAAACTTGACTGGTAGCTGATAGCTATCCATGCATGTTGTGCTGCAGCAATTTAATACCGAGAACGAAAAAATGATGGCACTTGTGACACAAAAGATAAGCCTCTAGTGATCTTCTTCACTCTCGTGAGTCGTGACAGATTATACACAGCTTAACGCAAAAAATAATAATAATAATAATAATAATAATAATAATAATAATAATAATAATAATAATAAGGTTCTAGAATTCTATGGTTCTGGGTTTAGGTTATTGAAATTTAATTGAAAATTTTTGTATAAATAAATGTTTGATTACAAAATTATAAATTATAAAAAGAATAATTGAAGATTAATTGAAATTATAAAAATTTACAGAATAATCAAACTGATAAAAATTTTAATCTGTTTATAATTAAAGATGCACAATTATCTAATAACTACTCAGTAAAATTTTAATCCAAATATCTTAATTAAAAAATAAAATATTTAATATCATAATTAATGATATGTTTATTATTTTTATTAATATATTAATTAATTTCTATTAATACACTAGCATCATCATGTGCATCAATAGTTAAACAAAACAATGGACAAAATTAGTGATGCTGATAACACATGTCAGAAGAAGAAAAGGAATAGTGGGATTTTTCAATGTTGGGCGATCCATCACTGCTGTGCCTGCTCTTAACCTGAATTGTCTCAGCTCTTGTTTGTTTGTATGAATCTGATGCTGTCTCTAAAAACATTTTAATTTGATTGATATATTATGTTTGGTCAAGCAAAATCAACTTCCTTTTATCACCTTTTCTGCTTCGTTTCACTGAAACACTAATTGTAATTCTAATACTCAACCATTCTTTTAGGTCATTAATCAATCTAGGCTGTTTTTTTTATACGGAATTGTTGGGTTATTCTCCATTATAAAGAAGTGGTGCCTTTTAATTTAGTACGAAGATAATTATAAATTGGAGAGTTTAATTTGCACATTCAAAAAAAATTTTAATATTAAAATATAAATCTAATAGTAGGTTTTATGTTTTAAAAATTTTAAAAAATTAACGTTCACAAATCAAAGGATAGATTTTATGTTACTTCACAAATTGTTTCACAAATCAAAAGATAAGTTTTGTGTTTTAAAAATTAAAAAAAAAATTAAACTTCACAAATCGAAAAGTGAGATTTGTGATTTCTATATGAAAAAAAAAAAAAATACCAAATTTCACTTATTGAAAAGCACTACTATAAATTAAATATCAAAATTAAAAACTCAATTTATCATAGCTATTTATTTGCTAAAATTATTGTTATTATTTACAAAACTTTTGAAACTAAAAAAGCAAAAATGAAAAGAGTGATTTGATAAGCATAAATTTAGACCGTTTAATTTATAATTAAGAATTGTTAAAGCGTTATTATAAAGTGTTTTTTTTTTTTTTTTGGAATTCGAATAAGAAAAAATGCAGAAACTATCATTAACACACGCACTATATCTAGTAGTGGACTAAACTCACCTACAAATCTGCAATGGCTGGCAGAGGAACCTGTTCATTTGGAAAAACGTGAAATAACAGAGTATTAATTTAATTAACGAGTATTCTAAAAGTATTTTTTAGAAACCAAAAGTAAAATATTCTGCACATGAAAGTAAAATATTTTTGTTTCTAACGTATTAAATAATCAAAATCTTAAAACATATATATTTTTATTTTTGTAAAAAATATTTTAAAATATTCGACAATAAAACACTAACATATATATAGGTGAATTCTATAATAATTGTGATTATGGTGATTATAAAAATTTGACAATATCTAAAAAATATAGCTAAAATTAAGATCATATTCGTTTATTATTTAGTAATATTTTTTAATTTGATCCAATTTTTTATGTATTCAAACTAAAATATCGTCATGTAGTAAATTTTTTTTATAATATTAATATATTATTAAATTTTTTATAACTCGTAATCACCATAATTATAGCCAACGAAAAATGCACCATACATATAATCCACATAGGACTTACTTAGGGCATTCAAATATAGAGTAGGCAAAGGAGCAAAATTATGTAAACCTCCAAAATATGTAGCTTCTTTTTTCCTCAATTGATTTATTTATTTATTCAATTTTACTAAAAAAGATTTACTAATATGTCTTGATTTGATTAAAGTTTTACTAATATATTTAAAGATGGATTTTTATACTTTGTTAGAACGAGTGAATTTGTTCTTGAAATGAAGATATTCTATCTTAATTTTACTAGCAATGTAAAAAGATGTTAAAATAAACTGAATTCATCGAACTAATCTATTAAATTAGTCTAATTCTAAGTAAAGATCAGTTGTTAACTAATTGGCCAAAACTTAAAAAAAAAGTCAAAAAATTGATAATCTAATCGAACTGGCTCAATTTTTAATTATTAATTTATTAAAAATAATAAAATACAAAAATATTATTTTTTAAAAAATATATACTATATATAAATATATTATTTTGTTATATTTGATTAAACTTCTATTGAAATTTTAAATATTTAAATTTCTAACTCCAATCAATTTTCACTCTTAGAAAAAAAAAACTAATCGAAATAAATTTTTATTGTGGTTCCAAGAGAAACAGGTTAACCATCGTGTTGCCGAAGCCCACATGTGCCAATCCAAATTGGGCTTTCGATTTAAAAACGAGACCAGCCCAATAGGCCCAATTTCAAATCAAGAAGCAAGTGGTGGGTCCCCACGCGCGCACATTCACAAGAATGAAGCCGAGACCAAAGTTTACAGAGAGTTCAATGGCCGCAGAAATTTGTCGCGCGTCTCCTCTCTTATCCGTTAAAACTCAACTTTTCCACGCGCCACCATCACCAACCACCACCACCACCACTACCAGCAGATTCCACACATCATCTCATTCCAAAACTTCCTTCTTCTCTCATCGCGTTCTCAATCTAAATGCCTCTTTCTCCGCTGTCCGTCGCCGCAGCTCCGCCGTCACCTGCCAGGCTAACACTCTCTTCGAGATCGACTCCGTCGCAAAAGCCGGCCAAGACCGTCTGGAAAAGGTTCTTTTCTACTCGTTCTTCATCTCGTTACTTTTTTTTTGTACGCTTCGGATTGCGAATTCCGAAGTAACTCACTGAACTGAATTTTCTGCTTCATTTTTTTTCCTTTTTTCCCCTCCGTATGTGGAAGGTGCCGGTGTCGAATATAAGGAACTTCAGCATAATTGCGCATATTGATCACGGGAAATCCACGTTAGCAGATAAATTGCTTCAGGTTACTGGTACCGTTCACCAGCGAGAGATGAAGGACCAGTTTCTCGATAACATGGACCTCGAGAGAGAAAGAGGCATCACTATTAAGCTCCAGGTTCTTGTTATCGTTAACATCTCCCTAATTTGTTGTGAATATTAGTATAGGTATCTTATGTTTAATTAACTAGTGAGGAAATGCGAGAAAAATCTTAGAAGGAGCAATGGAATGGTAGTACAGACCAAAGAGAGAGATGGAATTTCCGAGAAACTGAATAATTCATGTTTGTGGGAGCTCATACTGCTTCAGATACTCTAATTGAGTTTCTCATGGTTTTCTTAGTTAAATTTATATGGAATTATGGATATGCTCCCTTTTTTTTTTTTTTTAAATCATTTTCTTTAGAACGGAAAGGAACTCTTCTTTGATTGACGCAATCTTTTACGCAGAAGTGTGGTAAAGTGGGCTAGGAAGTCTTGCGTAAAATTTTGTTAAATAGTAGTGTATCTTATGTTAGAGATGGGTGGCATTTTGGAGCAAATTAATTTTTGATTGCATTTCAAAATTAAAATCTGTAGTGTGTGAGAAAGCATTTTATTAATTTTAATCATGGCAGGCAGCTCGAATGCGGTATTTGTTTGAGAATAAACCATATTGCTTGAATTTGATTGATACTCCAGGGCATGTTGACTTCTCGTATGAGGTATGTAAAGTTGTAAAATAATACTGTCGTATGCCTTTTATCTTGTATGGGTTTGTTTCTTTTTGCTCAAACTTATGAACCTCAATCAGATGTAACTCCATAGTTAGAGCTTCTATTTTTGTGTTGTCAAGAATTAATTCAGAAAAAAAAGAAAGCCTAGGCACAAATACGGTTCTTTTAAATGATTTTTTTTTTTACAATAAATTGCATTTTTCTATACTTGAACAAAATGGGGAAAAGGGTATTATTCTTTTTTACCTCTCATTCACTCTTCTTTCATCCTCTGTTGTCACTTAGAAACCATTCTTATAAAATTCATTAGTCTGTGATGTCTTTGGTTGTTTTCTATTTTAGCCAATCTTGAGAACAAAGGCTGCTAAAAACATCAGTTAAATCAATTGCATTTCAGGCTTATTTTTTGGCTTTTTTGAATTATGTTTCACATTGTCAGTTTACAAAATTGAATTTCTGTATTACACATCGTTATTTGAATATTTGTTACTAATATTAAGTTTGACCTCCCCGAGTACATTATTATTATTATTATTATCCTTTTAGGATTGGAGGGTGGGGGAAGGGAGTAGAATCTACTCACTGCTCAAACATTATTGGAATGATAATAATACTATGGTTTATGACTATATCATCTGTGGCTAGGTTTCTCGGTCACTTGCTGCATGTGAGGGTGCTCTTCTTGTAGTAGATGCTTCTCAGGTGATTCTTTCTCTTTTGTTCTCTTCTTTGGTTGCTTGTCCTTTATCATGCAAGGGTGATCTACTTGGAGTAGATGCCAGCTTCTGCTCTTCACTGAAACTAGTTTCCAAATCACAGGGAGTAGAAGCACAAACGCTAGCTAATGTTTATTTGGCCTTGGAAAACAATCTAGAAATTATCCCAGTAAGTATGTTGTTCTTGACTGTTCTTATATGTAGTTTTATAGTAATTCATTGAGAATTGCTATATCCTCTATGAATGTTATTTTTGAAGTTATTTGAAATTAAAAGCTTAAGTGTTTTCTCCCTCCAAAAAAGGCCACTGCAATGTCTTCACATCCACAAAAATTCTACTTCTTTGCAAATGATTTTGTAAGACTGTCTGACAGGTTTTGAACAAGATAGATCTTCCGGGTGCTGAACCAGATCGAGTTATTAAGGAGATTGAAGAGGTTTGTTTGTCAAATGTCAATTTATTTCCCTGATGTTGTCATACTTGTAACTTTTCTGCTTGAAGGGGAGAGAGACATAAATATGTGTTCTTTCTCGATTGAAGTTTGTTTTCATTCAACATCCTAAAATCTGGCATGCCCTAGTTTAAGTACTTCAATCAGAGTGGTTATAATTTATGCATTGGGAATTTTGAAATTTATGAATATGTCTATTGGGGCTTCCTTGCTTGAGCATTGCTTATTTTTCTATTCTGTATTTACAAGCTTACATTATTCATAAGGAGATTCTAACTTGAGCTGATTTCTTGTAGGTTGTGGGTCTGGATTGTAGCAATGCTATTCTGTGCTCCGCAAAGGTTAGTTATTGTACTTTTATGTCCAGTGCTTTTGTATGGTTTAAGTAGGTTCAATATTTTTTATTATCTTTGATGTGTAACTGTATATACCATTATTAGGACATAATTCATTTACATTCTTGTGTAGGAAGGAATAGGTATAATTGATATTCTCAATGCAATTGTTGCGAGAATTCCACCACCTGCTGATACATCACAAAGGCCATTAAGGGCTTTAATATTTGATAGGTACACTTGCTATCTGACAATGATATCAAATGATGCCATTTGATGATGAATATATGACTTAATGGAGCCAATAGACGATGGAATCACATCATTGTCATTTAAAATTTGAATGACATTGACAATATGAAATAAGTTTGGTAAGGTTCATATAATCTAAAAAAGATGACATTGACACCTCAAGTTTGACTCAGTTGGCTTATTCAAGGGTTAAGTTTCCATTCGTAAGGTCCAATTATATTTTATCTAATTTGTTTCCATGTAGTTTTGTTTTTGCATACCTAGCTTCATGTATGTTCAAGGATCATAACTTAGTGCATCAAGCTGGAATGTCATGTGTCCATATAATGCAATGGTTATATAGGGCTGAATGTTGGGCAGTAAAAGCCAACAAGAAAATAAGCTTGATGTGATGGTGATGAGGGTGTTGCAAGAGATGAGTGGGCACCACACTAGACTGGATAGGATTAGGAATGACTATATTAGATAGGGAAAATTGTTGAGAAGATGATAGAACCTCATCTTATGTGGTTTGTACATGTTTGGAGAAGGTAAAGACCCCAATAAGGAGAGTGGATTAGTAGTCCTATAACTCAAGGTAGGTAGAGAGAGACCTAAAAATCCTATATGTTTTTTATTTACTTTTAACTAATTTATTTACTTTTGATAAAATGAAGAATATCGTTAAGATGAAGAAAACTCTAGGGGAATTTATGAAAGCATATTTAGAGCATCATGGAGATACTTGATCCATGTAACAAACCCCAACTAGTGGGACAAGTATTAGCAGATATTATTGTTGTGTAATGCAAGACTTCCTCACAAAAGTATACTATTCGCGTGCATAAACTTCATTTAATGAGTAGGATAGATTAAATCTCCTTTGCATGTTGTGCCAGCTTTATTTTATGTGACTATTGAACCCTCAAGTACTCATGTTTTGTTTACATGAATCTTAGTGCAGTTACTATGATCCATATAGAGGTGTTATTGTATACTTTCGGGTTGTGGACGGGACTATAAAGAAAGGTGATAGAGTCTATTTTATGGCTAGTGGGAAGGTAAATTACTTCTAATGATCTCTTACATTTGGTATCATAGTTTAGTTTAGTGGAATGAAACATGTTATCATAGTTTCCTATCTGTAGTTTCGTTCATTAAGTTTTAAGTAAAATTAGAATAAGTTCCAAATACCCTTTACTTTATTAAAACTTTGCTTTTGTTTTCACTTCCATTTTCCAATAAACTAATGTGATTTATTAAACTATAGGATTATTTTGCTGATGAAATTGGAGTTTTGTCTCCGAATCAACAAGAGGTTAAAGAATTATATGCTGGAGAGGTAAAATAATAGTTCTGATGAATATAATTATCAGGTTTATGGATTTCGTATTGCTTATTGTATATTTGGTTATTCCATCTTTTCTTTCCATCCTGTCATATGTGCACATTCTATGAAGCATGAATAACTGATATCATGTAAATGACTTGAAATAGTGAGATAACAATTATAACTTATAAGTACATGACACTGTTGCATTGTTTCTCCTGTGTATACAACAGATCATCAATAAACCAACGAGGCTCCTTCTTAAACTGAAACAATCTCTTGCAACATATTTTGCTAGCATGACAATTCTGTTCAATGGAATTATTTTTTTATTTTTATTTCTTGGTAATTTTTTTAATCCATTCTAGACTTCTATATCTTTTATTGTGCTTTAACAGGTGGGCTACCTGTCGGCGTCAATAAGAACAGTAGCTGATGCCAGAGTGGGTGACACAGTGACTCACTATGGTCGAAAGGCAGATCAATCACTCCCTGGATACGAGGAAGCGACTCCTATGGTGTTTTGTGGCCTGTTTCCTGTTGACGCTGACCAGTATTGATTTATTTTTACCTCTTTCTTTTAATCCCCTATTTGATTCCCCCTGCGGTTTCCGTTGCTTTCTTGAGACTTCTATATTTACCCTTGAATATCTCTGGAATTAATTGTTTTCTTATTTTCCTTCTGATGGCAGATTTCCTGATCTACGTGATGCCCTTGAGAAGCTACAACTTAATGATGCTGCACTGAAGGTGGCCTTGAACTGATATACAAGAAAATATGCATAGAATTTTCTTTAAATTATGCCAAGTGGTATCTTTATGCATGATTTCTCTTGATTTCATATATTTGTTAGTTATCTTACATTTGTTGGTAAACAATTTTTCCACAGCTATGATTTCCGATTTTCTTATATTTTAGCTGACTTTGGTAGGATTTGTGCTGGTTATTTAAAAATGTTATTCTTTTCTGGTTTCCAGTTTGAACCGGAGACTTCAAGTGCCATGGGATTTGGGTTTAGATGTGGGTTTCTGGGTCTTCTCCACATGGAAATTGTCCAGGTTGGATTTGTTTTGAAGCATATGCTCTTTGACTTTCATAGAATACCTATACGTTACTGTTCCTTGACGCATGGTTTGTACTTTGTACCTTGGAGTAACGTTAGAAACCTTGTATTATCTTTACAGGAAAGACTTGAGAGAGAATACAATCTGAGCTTGATAACTACCGCTCCAAGTGTTGTTTACAGAGTGAACTGTGTAGATGGAGATACTGTAATTTCTTCTTATTCCTAAGCTCCATTTCTATGTAATACAGTTTATTGTATTTTTTATCGGTGAACTATTTATTAAAATAAAATTCTTTCTATATTGTTTATATATTTGTCATATGAAGACTATCATTTTGTGAAAATTATTTGAAGGTTGAATGCTCGAATCCATCTTTACTTCCTGAACCTGGAAAAAGGAGATCAATTGAGGAGCCATATGTTAAGGTAATTTGCTGCGCTAAATCAAAGCAGTACTGGATTTTTATTTTATTTTTCTTCTTTTCTTTTCTTTATTTAAAAAAAAAAACAAATTTTTACTTGGATGTAATGTAACTTGTACAGATTGAGATGCTTTCGCCAAAGGATTATATCGGGTCACTTATGGAACTGGGACAAGACAGAAGAGGATTGTTTAAAGAAATGAAGTTTATCACTGAAAATAGAGCATCAATCACCTACGAAATACCACTAGCGGAGGTAATCTCTCGCATTCATTCTTGACAATTTACCCTTAAAACTCATGTGCTTAGTTTGTAAGTGTTTGCTTTCAACTTTCTGAATCTCTCTGAATATCAACTTTGTAGATGGTTGGTGATTTCTTTGACCAGTTAAAGTCGAGAAGTAAAGGTTATGCTAGTATGGAGTATACCTTTATCGGGTAATTGTTTATGGAAGTATAGTTTATTGATAATAGTTATGAGGGATTCTGTTGGATTAAAACTATTGACTTTTGTTAAAATCCCTCGTTTTTTTTATTCATAAATAGTTAAATAGGAAATCCAGCAATTTTGGGATTATAAATTAATGTAGATTTTGTCATCTTCTAGTAAACAAATGACTGGGAGTATCTAATTATTTGCTGACACTAGTATAAAATAATGCTGAGATATTCAAGTAAGCTGCTGGTTGCCACTGTTGGCATTCAGTTCTCTGTTATATCTAATATGCTGACCTAGAAAAGAGACAATAAATAGAGAAAAACTGAATATCTGAGTATAGTCAACCTTCTACCCTAGATCAAAGTAATCTGGAGGTAGAAGAATAGGTTACGATGTTAAGGTGGTTTGAGAGATCCTTTATCTCCCTCTCAACCAATAACTTATTCCTTTTCTTTCCTTTTCCCTTGCCTACTAATATACTATCCACTTATATCTAATCAGAGGCCAATCCTTATCAATATCCTTTTTATACAACGTTAACCATGCCATATCTAATTAAGCTTGCTTTCATAAGAAAAGTCATGCCATTTGGCTCTGTCCGGATCCATATTGTCGTACCTTTCTCCGTGTCATCCAGCTTTGAATATTGACCCCGGCAATTTTGATATGATCCCCAGTTGTTACCTACAATAAAAACGTTACTCTCATATTACACTTTCAAACAATATTCTTCATCTTACTTTTAACATCCCTTTTATCCAGAATTACTCTCAGCTTCTCAAATTTAAATATGGACCTCCAATGAATTTTTCAATCTGAGGCGCGTAATACTTGGATTTATAATTCTAAGCTATCCTTTTCCTTTGTTAAATGAAATTGTATAGTCCGTCTGAGAAGCTTTTTTTCCAATATGTTCTAATATTTTCTATTCTTTAATTATCAGGTACAGAGAAAGTGATTTAATTAAACTTGACATATTGATAAATGGTGACAGTGTGGAGCCATTGGCTACGATTGTCCACAGAGATAAGGTAATTATTTTGCAGTCTATACATGGTTTGGAGATAAATATCTGACCCTCTAGAAATTTTAATTAATATAAATTGCTTCTGAATTTATAGATATATTAAGGGATCAAATTGGATTGGAAAAAATAATTGATGTATTAATTTCACTGCCTACTTTTTGGGTTAGAGAGGGAAAAAAAGGAGGGGGAGGGGGGGGGGGAGTTAGCCATTCATCAGCTGCATTGCAGTTGTTTAGCTGCACGTGTTCAAGCACTTGAAATAAAATAAATTATCAAGTAATCATGAGTTTCTGCACTACAGTTTTAAAGAATACCTTCAGTAGTTGAATATATTTGAGATTCTGTTTAATAAATTTTGGTGTTTGATCTTGACATGGTACATATTTCATCATGAAATAGTGAGTGGTTCAAGTTTTTCAGCTTCCATTCTTTATAGTTAAGCTGAATTATCAGTGCTGAAAAATGAGCTTTGTAAACTTTTTCTATGTGGGCACTTTAGTCCCTAAACTTACAAACTGTAAGACAGATCTATCGTTTTTTTTTTTTTTGTGAGTTTTGGTTGTTTGGAGGAGGGACTTAAATATCTCATTTTGTAAGTTTTAAGGACTGATCTATCTCGTAGTTTTTAAATTTAGGAACTACCGGTCTAATAAACAAAGATCAGGGACTGAAGTGGTCACTCAAAAGAGTTTGAGGACTACTTTGATATAGTTGGTCCTTGATATTTGAACCCTGAATCCAAGAGTATCGAGTCCACTATTTTATGCTTATAATTTGACGTCATAAATTTACAAATTTGACATAGGCTTGTGTGGCAGGCATATTCTGTGGGAAGGGCTTTGACTCAAAAGCTGAAGGAGCTCATACCACGTCAAATGTTTAAAGTACCAATCCAAGTAAGAATTGGGCACTCATTTCGTGCTAACGCTATCTTAAAAACAATATAATATTCTCTTTTCTAATTCTCCTTCTTTATATGCTTTGAATATCATTTTAATATTTTACTTTTTCTTTTTCTGCTCAAGAAATGCTTTATTTACTAGATGTTAATTATTCTTTATTATTATTATTATTATTATTATTATTATTATTTGGCATAAGAATTCATTCAGAAAACTAACCACAATAATATATGTATTTTTGTCTCTGTTGCAGGCATGCATAGGATCAAAAGTGATTGCTAGTGAAGCTTTATCTGCAATAAGGAAGGATGTATTAGCCAAATGTTATGGTAATACAAGTGGCAAACCTTGTTGGTTTAGCAGAATAATTACTCACATGTAATAGAAAAGAAAACTATACTTCGAATAAGGAGGCTTAAATAATTTGCAGTTTGAATTCTGATTGTGTCAAGTCTCTTCTTTAACATGTTCAGGTTTTCTCCATTGTGTTCTCCATTTTGAAAATGAATGTTCCTTCCATGTAAATCTTATGAACAATATTTTGCATGACAAAGTTTCACTTTGATTCCCTTGCCTTTCTGGTTGCCTGGGTTGCTGTTTGACAATTTTTTTCATGTTCGATGTCATTTTTCTAGGTGGCGACATTTCGAGGAAAAAGAAGTTACTTAAGAAACAGGTACTGCCCGATCAATATAAGTTGATAGTTTCAGTTATCAATCAAGATAGCATCATGCATTCACCTTAAATAGTATTTCTTCCTGTATCAAAGAAAATGGTTTTGCTTGCATCAACAGGGAAACATGAAACTGGTTTCATAGCAAGTTGATGTTAGTGTTATTTTTGAAGATTGTTCATAATGGTATCATTCTCTTTCTGCTGTCAGGCTGAAGGAAAGAAAAGGATGAAGTCCATTGGTAAAGTTGATGTGCCTCAAGAAGCTTTCATGGCGGTCTTGAAATTGGAAAAGGAGGTGATATGATCACGTATACATGTAACGTAAGTTGCAGCATTATCTGAAATTTGTAAATATAAAGTGGAAATTCAAAACCTCGATGTATTACTGCTTTGGTATAACGGTCCAAGTATTGTCCTTCAATGATTTTAAGCTGCATACAGTGCAAGATTTTGTGATTTTGACTCGGTTCCCTTAAGGGAGGAAAAAAAGAAAAAAGTTGAAACATAGCACAATTATTCTGTCAGGTAGTGTTGATCATATTAAGTTGTGTTCGTATGTTAGACACGCATTCGTTTAAAAATACTTTATATTTTATATGTATATATCTCATGTCTCATATCTTATAAAAATTTAAAATTGGTATGTTTTATATCTGTATTAGTGTTTGTACTTCAAAAATAAAAAGATAATTACTTTAAACTCTAGTATTTATTCCAAAAAAAAAATTCCAGCATTTAAAATAATTATTTTTACATTCAACTTGATGTTCAAGAAAAAAATCGATTATACTACTCTAAAAATATTTTGTTATTCTAACATAATGAGGTTAATTATTTTACTGTAAAATGTTTACTTATTTATTGGCGAACTAATTTATTAGAAAAATATATGTAATATATGTATAATATACATAAAAATATAAATACGTAATGATTAATTTTTAGTATTTATAGAGCAATTTTATTTTACACTTTTCATTCAATCAAATTGTAATAGGATGTATGTTTGCATAAGGGGTGTTAGATTAAAAAGCAAAATCAATATAGTCTAATTTAAACTATTGCGACTTGGATTAATGGTACTATTATGTTTCAAAAACTGTTTTAAGATTTTATTGATAAAAGATAATAGTAACTTTAAGTTGATGAAATTTTTTAGATTTATCCATAATCTAATTTAACATCTTAAGAAGAAGAAGAAGTACTCATAATGTAATCTAAAATTCTAATAAGAAGAAGATCTGAAATGGTGTTTAAAAGACGGTGCTTTTTTTTACCAAAGATATGAGACTCGAACCTGCAACCTCTTAATTGAGTATGGGGAGACTATGCCATTTGAGCTATTACTCATTAGCAAAATTAAATAATTTTAAAAAAATTAAAACTTATAAAAGATATGTTAAGCAAAGTTTAGAAAACTCTTCATAAATATCATAGAATTGGTCAATTGAAAATTCTAATAAAGAAGATTTAAAATGGTGTTTAAAAGATGGTATTTATTTATCTAAAAAGATTATAAATTAATATTTAATTTAAAAGATATAAAAATAAATCATTTTTAAAATTAAAACTTATTACAAAAGATAAGTTAAAAAAAATTTAGAAAACACCTCATAAATACTATAGAATTGGCCAATTGAAAATTCTAATAAGAAAATCTAAAATAGTGCTTATTTATCTAAAAAGATTATAAATTAATATTTAATTTAAAATATATAAAAATAAATTATTTTTAAAATTAAGTGTTTATCTGAGCGTCATTATCTTGATAAAAAAATATTTTTTTTTAATAAATTTTTTTTAGCGTGTTTAGCAAATTTCTAGTAGTAAAAGTAAAAACGCTAGAAAAATAAAAAAAAATATCTTTTTTAAGAAACTGTAATTTACATCTTTTTTTTAAAAGATTTTTTTTTCTTAAAAAAATATTTTTTATATAATAAATAAATAAAAAAGTACTTTTATATAGTTATATCTTTTTATCTAAATATAAAATTAGTTTACTTTTCCATAATATCTTTTTAGATAACTCGAAAAAGGAAAGTTTAGAGAACTCCCTCGTACATACTATATAATTGGTCAATATAAATTTCTAAGAAGAAGAAGTAGCGATAATCTAATTTAAAATCCTAAGAAGAAGAAGAAGAAGTAGTTAATCCAAGAAAGAGTGAAGACGAGTTTGATACTTTCTCAAGTATGGAATTGTGGAACGTGATGGACCTGCCTGTCTTCGACATGGGTGATGATCAACTGCCTGAGTTTCAATATCTGCCTCCATTGACAGACGCAGAGCTGTTTGCCGCAGACGTGGGAGCACCTCAGTTTCAGTCGCCCTCATCCTCAAATGTGCCTCTTCCGGAGTTTCCAATTGGCAATCAACAGCCTCTGCCTCAGCCTCTGCCTCTGCCGGAATTTGCAGCCAATGTGCCTCCGCCGCAGTTTGCCGCTGACATGTGTGGCTATCAACAACCTCAGGCACAGCCTGAGACAGTGTGGAGTGGGGATGAGAACAAAGAGTTCGACATGGCACCACATCAGTTTCAGTCGCCCTCTGAGTTTCAGTCTCTGCCTCTGTCGCAGCTAGCCAATGTGGGTGGTAATCAACAGCCTCAGCCTCAGCTTCCGGCAGAGTTTCCCGTCAATTTGCCTCTGCCGGAGTTTCCCGCTTATGTGCCTCTGCCGCAGTCTGCCGCTGACGTGTGTGGCTATCAACAACCTCAGGCACAGCCTGAGCCCTTCTGGAGTGAGGATGACAACAAAGAGTTTGAATTGGTTCTTGCTGAATGTCTTCCGGAAGCTCTAAAGAACCGGTGGGATGATGTGGCTGCTTGTCTCCCCGGCAAGACCCCCGCGCAGATACAGGAACGCTTCCAGAAGCTCATCACCGACATCAATCTCATCCATAACTCTTATATCAATCTGCATCACACCTCCATTGCACCTGCTGCACCTCACAACATGCCTGCACCTCCCACCACATTGGAACGCAATCCACTCTCCCTCCCCGGAACAAGTGAACAAAACCAACCTGCTATGACTAGTGAAAGAAAGAAAACAGTTCATTGGACTCCAGAAGAGAAAGAGTATGTATTATTCTTTTGCTTTTTCCTTCTCTTTTATTTATTATTATACGAGCATAATATCTTTTCTTTGACTTAGAAACCAAAAACACCTCAATAAACCAAATGCACATTAATATTATCTAAATGTCTCAAATAAGAAAATAATATCACGGTCAAAGTCTCAAAACACATTTCTATATAGTAAAACATGTAGTAAATCAAATCCAATGAATTCGAATTAGATGAAAAACGTTAATTGAATGAAGATCGAATAAAGTGGATTCGAATTAAGTGCATGATTAAAATGCTAATAAATTGGTGGAAACTCAGATGAAGTCGACTTCACGTGAAGTTGATACCTGAAAATTGTTAGATAATTTGACTGATTTGACTAAATTTTCATCCAACGGCTGTCAGGTATCAACTTGACGTGAAGTCGACTTCACCTGAGTTTTTACCATAAAATTTTTGTTTTGAAAAATAATTTGTTAAATTAGTTTTTAAAAGATAATTTTTAAATAAACTTCTAGCATTTAAAATTTTATTATTATTATTATTATTATTATTATTATTATTATCAATTTTTTATTTATTTTGTTAAAAAAAAGGGTCAATTTATACATAATAATTTTATTATTGAGAATACCTAAAAAGAGTATAAAAAAAATCTCATAAATATTTATAACATATAAAATAACATATTTTAGTATTTTTTTAGGTACTCTCAATAATAAAATTATTATGTATGAATTGTTGACTTTTTTTTGGATAAAATAAATAAAAAATTGATCATATATAATAATAATAATAATAATAATAATAATAATAATAATAATAATAATAATAATAATAATAAGATTATTGAAAATACTTAGAAAGAATACTAAAAGAATATGTTGAGTGAATAAGTCTATAATAGAGTGGGTATAATATATTTTTATTTTTTTTGTAGAAATATTTTTACAAGTTATTAATTTGTTCTCACTAAAATTAAAAAATTTAATATAATTTTATATATTAATAAATATATAAATTTATTTAATTTTTATATATTTATATTATTATAATATTATTAAAATTAAAAAATTATTATTAAATATAAATATTATTAGTTGTGCTTATTGAAAATTATTTTTAGTTTAATTTATCAAAAATAAATACTAAAAATTTTATAGTCAAAGTCTACGCAAATTGAATATATTAGAGTCGAAGCAAACATGTAAATCGAAGCCAATCCATTCGATTTACTAGCATTTTAACCTTGCACTTAATTCGAATCCACTTGATTCGATTTTCATTCAATTAACGTTTTTCACCTCATTCAAATCTATTGGATTGGATTTATTACGTGTTTCGTTAAATCGAATTTAATCAATTTGATTTATATAGAAATATGCTTTGGGACTTTGACGTTGCATTTTCTGACTTGGGACATTCAAGTAATATTGATGTGTATTTGGTTTATTGAGCTGTTTTGCCCGAAAAATAAATCAAATAAAAAAGGTTTGATATCTAAAAATATGTTTTTTTTTTTCTGAAATAAAATAAAAAAATTTATTATTTCCCTAAATTTTATTTTTCAACTTTAATTTCTTAAATACGATTTTTTTTAAAGCAAGTTCGCCGCACCCGGCTAACTCCCCTTCAATTCTAAAAAAATGGCTAACTCAAATTCTTAAACTTCACGGACAATGGAAATCATTATCATCGTCTTCAGAGTACACAGGAATAAGTCATATTTTTAATAAAAATAATTATTTTTTTTTCAAATTTATAATGAAAAAAAATCCTTGTTAAATATGACTTATTCCCGTATACTGTGTATATATCTAGAGACGATGATAATGGTTGTCATTGCTGTCAGTAATATTGAAAAAGTTTTGATTGTTGTCTGTCTATTTTTGTGTACTCCTATGTACCTTTGAAGATCATGACAATGGCTTAAAAATTTGAGTTATGTCGATTTGTAAAAAATTGAAATGAAGTTCGCCCGGGATTAGGTGAACTCGCCCTAAATCCAAAAAAAAATCGTATTTAAAAAATTAAAGTTAAAAAATTATGTATAGAAAAATAATTAATTTTTTTATTTTATTTCTGAAAAAAATCCTCTAAAAATATCATATACCCATTGTAATTTTTTAATAAATTTTGTTAATAATTATTTCAAAAAATGTGTGTTGATAGGTTATTTCTTAGAGGATATAAAGAATTAGGACGCAAGTGGAAAAGAATTTCGGAAGATTATGTCAAAACAAGAACGGAAAAACAAGTTGTTAGTCATGCACAAAAAGTTCTGAAAAAATTAGCTGAACAAAACAGAAGAAATAACATTGGTGATGAATCATAGTAAGTTATATTTTCATTTTTAATTGGTTAATATAATTCAATTCTCACTAAATTAGAAAATATATAATAGATTATTTTAAATTCTTTAAATTATTTATGCATGGTAGTTACACTATTATAATTATTTTTTATGTAGGAGCTGTGCCATCACGTGAGTTTTCTAATGGATGAAGGATTTGTTTAAAGGAGACTACTCAAACAAAAAGAATACTTAAATGAATTGAAGAATTTTTTTTTAGGTTAAATATACAAGAGGATAATATATTTAGTTTGAATTAATTATTAACTTAGTTTTCTTTTATTTCAAAGCATTATAATAGCGTAATAAATGGCTTACCTAAGTTTGTAAAAAGTAATGTAGAAATGTGATCATGGAAAAATAGTAGATTTAATTATAATAATAATTTGTTTATTATTAATATTTTATTTCTTAGTTTTTCGACTTTGATGATAATGTCAAAAAAATGGTGAATTATACTCGATAGTTTATAATTTTAGTGGCTATATATGCTAAAGGTGAATGATTACTATGTGTTTATAACACGAAATAATTTTTAAAGATCTATTTTGTGCTTAAATTTTATTCCAATAATGTAATATATGTATAGATCAGATCTAAATACTTGAGTACATTAGTAAAAAATTTTTTCTCCTTCGATGGTACGAAGGCGCTATGTGTATTCACACCGAGATCAACCTTTGCTGTCAACTCCTTGGCCAATGGACATCTGATCTAAATTGAGAAACCTCTTACAACTCTTTGCACGCCGTAAAATTCTTCTCCAAAAATCAGGCTCACATACGTTTATGTGTGTAGAGGTAAAGGAATAAAACTCTTATGTTTTATTCTCATCCGTATTACATTCCTCTACTCTTGGCATACATATATAGAATGAGATTTGTTACTGATTTTAAATTTGATTCTCAATTCAAATTTAAATCATATCTTAAATTCCAAATCTGAATCTTTCAAATTTTATGAATCATATCATAACTCAATTTGAAACAGAATCAGTTAGGATGTCATCCAAATTTAGAATTCAAATTTAGAAATAGAATAACTAATTATTCTCAAATCTCATTTAATATTCTCAATTATCATACTATTATTATATTCTTGGTGCTAGTAAAAAATATAATAATATTCCATTTGAATTAATATAATTATTTATTTAAAATCAAATTAATAATTAAATAATTATACAGCAAAGATTATAACATTCGTTAGTGTGTGGCCCTATAGGTTCAATAGTAAGCGAATAGTAAATTAGTCATACTAAATTTACTAATCAAGGTTGACGTCTAGCAACACTCCTCAACGACCCGATAGTATGAAGTAATATATTTTTACTAAGAACCTTAGAAGAACAAAGTATAATTCCTTCCATCTTTCCAGCTCTTGGTTAATTCTTAGAGTATGATTTAATTGTCAAACTCTAACTTGTTACCATTATTATAATGAACTGTGAATGACTTAAGAAACTCATTTCTTCATTCATTCAATCCCCTTGGCCAAGGTTTTATTCATCTCAGTCATTATAATCATAGAACTCAAACTCTTTGCAAGAGTTGACGGATTCCTTATTGACTAATCATTAATTCTACAAGTATTTAAATTATACCAGATATCCATTCAACTAGCACCCTAGGGTATTAGGTGTCCGGAATCAAAGTATAATAAATACATTGTTAATTACTATGACAGTCGCAGGTCAAAGGAAACTCTATTACTATATTCATCTTGAGAATATCCTATTGACAAATATGCAGTAATTATAACCATTAGAAATTCTCAGAGTGAGTAATTTCAATGGTCATATCTCTATATGCACCATTTATATATATATAATTTAATAAATAAGATCTATTAATCATTTAATCTTCATCCAATGAAGATCATTATATATATATATATTGATCTTTCCGGATTATTAATGTCCTTTTTAATAATTTTATGACCAAGAACAATTTAGATTAAATTATAAAAGATTTATCTCTCAATATTATGATCACTATCACAATAATAAATATCTAAATTTAATCAAGAACCTTATTATATTAATATTTTAATATAATAGTAATAACAAATTCTTTGACACATGATTAATTGGATTGTGGTCATACTCCTTATTCCCAACAATCTCCCACTTGCACGAGAGCCAATCATGATAGATTAGATCTTGTACATACTATTATCTCAATAATCTCCCACTTGCACTAGAGTCAATCAATCATGTGTATAATTTTTCAATGCACATTTGTATTTATCAAAACTCTTTTGATCTTAAACACCTTTATTCTTGAACATGTTCGCTTGACCTTTTATAAAATACCCTTAGTGCATAATAAATATCACGTTTTCTCAAAATATAAAATCTCCCACTATAATAGTGCATAATTTTATTTTAAGAACAATTCTTATTGAACATGATTATAAAAAATCTAAGTAACCATTAGATCTATCTTTATAGAATTGTATCATTATACAAATAGGCTACTTTTTCGAAAAGTTAGTTTGACGATCAAACATTTTATACTTTCAGGAGAAAGAATATCCTCTATTGAGTGGTATACAATTCTAATAAAATTAATTGTACCCCCACTCTTTCTTTAAGATGGAATCCCTTTTCTAAAAAAAAGTTTAACATCTTATCACAGACACTTTGTCATAAGAAGAATGATAAAAATAATCTCATTATTATTTTTTTTAGAATAACCAATAAATCTCATTTATTGAACTTAATATCAATTCTATTGTTGTGTAATCTTTTAATACATATAAGACATCTCCAAATTCTAATGTTCTTGAGTTTCAGCTTATGTCTTTTCCATATCTTATATGGATAAAAAAAATTAATTTAGTGAATTTTTTTTTAATTTAGCAACATTTCTAAAACGTAGTGCAAATATTTAACAAATAGTGATACTCAACTAAATCAAATTTCATGTTTCTTAAACATGATGGAGTACATAGAATACTAGTATTTGTGCATGGAGAGAATCTCATTCTATATTCAATAGAATATCAACTAGATAATTAGAGACTTTAAACTCTTATAATAAAAATATCCAATATCTTTATTATTGGTCAAACCAACCCTTAAGAGTAATTTTGATACACATCTTCAATACTCATATTGAGCTTTTCCAAAAAGACCACAAACATTAATCATATTAGGGCCAATTATAAATTGTTTGTAACAAAATAAATCTCTAAAAATGCTTGCAAGAACAATTCTCGCTAAAGTCATTTAGTTAATGGCATTCCAACTTCTAAAGTTGTTTAATTCAAAATATATCGTCCAATACTCCCACTAGTTTAAATAAAATCTTTGATAGTCATACTATCTTACTTTGGGCACCATATATTTTCTCAAAATATTCAATAATAAACAGTGGGTATATGTTTTTGAAATTAGAACTCATGGTTGTCAAAATAACCCATATTGTAGTAAAATAATATTTTAGATACTTCACAAGTACTGACTATTCCATCACCAATTTTATTGGACAATATTATTTCAATAGGATTATCATGTCCATGATAACCTTTTCATGCATAAGAACAATTCTCAATGTATAGCCAATTTATTACTTTCAAGTATGTCATACTAAAGATGGACATATTTAAAAATTTAAAATATAAAAATAAACAAGAAATTTATATTTCTGGAAAAATTATTTAGAATCACGAATGAGTATCTTAGTTGCCAAGTTGTTAGTTATACCTATTCCAAATAAACATGATTAAATTGTATCCCATACAATTATAATCCCAAATAATTATCTGGTTGTCAGACAATTATTTAACTGAATTATATTTTATACCCCTAGGTTGTCTAGGTTCAAGTATAAAATTAATTCTCCTTCTACATCATCATATGCATAAATAAATTCTATCTTTGAGTACAAGTGTCATGGTTGTCAGGTTGCTCCTTGTAAACAAGAAATAAATTTATTTTTAGCAAACTCCTAACTTTTAGGATTTATCTCAATTGTAAGAGAATTTCTATCAGTTATTCATGGATTAAATTTTATATTCTTAAGTTATTTAGGTAAAATATAAAATTAAATCCCTAATACATCAAATGTATATACTGATATTATCTTGAAAATAAAACTCATGGTTGTCAGGCCGCTCTTTATAATCAATAACATTACAAAAACTAATTTCTAAAATTATAGTGTTCAAAACACATCAATCAAATCAAAATTTAATTTTTCATATACTAACTTTTAGCCTTAAAAAATTATCAAATTAAATTTGACCTTTATATATGCACTTATTTATTTATTTATATATATATAATAAAAATTACAATAAAATTTAATAAATAAATAAAATCAAACAAAATATTTGATTATAAATATAACTTTTATATTAAAAGAATGATAATTTAATCAAAATTAAATAATTAAAATAAATTAACTATTAATTTATTAAAAGACCATCTCAATGAAAATAAATATATTTCATACTTAAAATTTTTGAATTAATCCTATTAATTCACAAACTTTTAGAAAATAGGAATAAAAATTTAAACACAAAAAAGCCAAAACTCTGATACCACTGAAGGATTACCATGTGTTCATAACACGTAATAGAAGAAAAGAAAGTAATCCTTAAAAATCTATTTTGTGCTTAAATTTTATTCCAATAATATAACATATGTATAGATCAGATCTAAATACCTGAGTACGCTATTAAAAATATTTTTCTCCTTCAATGGTATGAAGGCGCTATGTGTATCCACACCGAGACCAACATTTGCTATCAACTCCTTGACCAATGGACATTTGATCTAAATTGAGAAACCTCTTGCAACTCTTTGCACGCCATAAAATTCTTCTCCAAGAATCAGGCTCACATACGTTTATGTGTGTAGAGGTAAAGGAATAAAACTCTTATGTTTTATTCTCATCTGTATTACATTCCTCTACTCTTGGCATACATATATATAGTATGAGATTTGTTACTGATTTTAAATTTGATTCTCAATTCAAATTTAAATTATATCTTGAAATTCCAAATCTGAATCTTTCAAATTTTATGAATCATATCATAACTCAATTTGAAACAGAATCAATTAGGATCTCATCCAAATTTAGAATTCAAATTTAGAAATAAAATAACTAATTATTCTCAAATCTCATTTAATATTCTCAATTATCATACTATTATTATATTCTTGGTGCTAGTAAAAAATATAATAATATTCCATTTGAATTAATATAATTATTTATTTGATCAAATCAAATTAATAAGTAAATAATTTTACGGCAAAGATTAGAACACTCGTTAGTGTGTGACCCCATTGGTTCAATATTAAGCGGGTAGTAAATTAGTCATACTAAATTTACTAATCAAGGTTGGCATCTAGCAACATTCCTCAACGACCCAATAGTATGAAGTAATATGTTTTTACTAAGAACCTTAGAAGAACAAAGTATAATTCCTTCCATCTTTCCAACTCTTGGTTAACTCTTAGAGTATGGTTTAATTGTCAAACTCTAACTTGTTACCATTATTATAATGAACTGTGAATGACTTAAAAAACTCATTTCTTCATTCATTCAATCCCCTTTACCAAGGTTTTATTCATCTCAGTCATTATAATCATAGAGCTCAAACTCTTTACCGAGAGTTGACGGATTCCTTATTGACTAATCATTAATTCTACAAGTATTTAAATTATACCCAATATCCATTCAACTAGCACCCTAGGGTATTAGGTGTCCGGTATCAAAGTATAATAAATACATTGTTAATTACTATCACAGTCGCAGGTCAAAGGAAACTCTATTACTATATTCATCTTGAGAATATCCTATTAACAAATATGCGGTAATTATAACCATTAGGAATTTTCAGAGTGTGTCAGTTCAATGGTCATATCTCTATATGCACCATCTATATATATAATTTAATAAATGAGATCTATTAATCTTCATCCAATGAAGATCATTATATATATATTGATCTTTTCGGATTATTAATGTCCTTTTTAATAATTCTATGACCAAGAACAATTTAGATTAAATTATAAAAGATTTATCTCTCAATATTATGATCACTATCACAATGATAAATATCTAAATTTAATCAAGAACCTTATTATATTAATATTTTAATATAATAGTAATAACAAATTATATTGACACATAATTGATTGGATTGTAGTCATACTCTTTATTCCTAACAAAAGCAACTATCAATAGAAAGAAATATTCTTTTAAAGAATTATTATTTAAAATATACTAATTAAACAAACAGTAATAGCTATTTGAAAAAGGTTGAATGTCACTATAAGAACTTAAGAAGAGTTTGGTTACTTCCTTTTAATACTTAATATGGTAGTCATCATAAGAGGGTTGAGTGTTACTGTGTTAGTTAGTATAAGATTATATGCAAATTGCAAAGTATTTGTCTATTTGATAGTTTTTTATCCATAATGGAGCTACATATTTACAAAATTATCCCGAATCACTGTACTGTATTTAACTGATGCCACTTATGAAATTTTACTTTATTAATGTTATTGTTTCCCTTTAGAATAAGTGGCTTTTGCAACAGTATTTTTCATGAAGTCTAAATCGTACATACTAATACTATGACGGCTTCAAATAGGAAAATGAAGGTAAAATATAATAAGTTGTTACCCCCAAAAAATATTTTTGCAAACTAATAGAATATTTAGGATTATCAACAACTTTTATTGATTGTCTTAGTCTATAAATGTTTGTTGGACAAATTCCATTGATAAAACTAGAACTATCATTATCAATGAGGTAATATTTAAAATAGTTATTAAAATTTTTAACTCTGCATTAAATAAGTTTTTTATTTTTTAAAATAAACATATGAATCCCTCAATTGTCAATGAGTCATAGTTCAAATGGCATAGTCTCTTCATATTCAATTAAAAAGTTATGGATTCGAATCTCCGTAAAAAAAAATGAATCCCTCAATTTCAGAAATTAAATCTTGATTGGTCCAAAAATCACCACACTTAAATACTAAGTTGACAATTTGATATACATTAATATGGACACACAATAATTTTAATTTAAATTAGTATTTAAAATTTGGTTACAACACTCAAATTCATCCATTCATATTTATAATATAAACAAAACAGATAACATATATATACAAAATGTTAATAATAATATAAACAAAAAATTCATAATAATTAACAAATGTTAATAATGTCGTAAGATAATGTTAACAAAACAGATAACATGAATAGTTTTTGTTAGCAATTTCAAATTCTAAAATTATTAATTTATTATATATAATTTTTAAAATTATATATTAATTAATAAAAATATTATTTATATATTAAAATTAATCATTATGTATTTATATAAATACATATATATTTTAATTTATTTTTAATATATATATTTTATATTTTAATTTATATTTTATTTTAATAGTTAATTTTGATATATATTTAATATAATTAATTAATTAATTAATTAATTTATATTCTATTTCGCAGCTTGCCACCAATGTGCCTGTGGTGCAGTCTGCCGCTGACGTGTGTGGCTATCAACAAGCTCAGGCACAGCTGAGCCCGTCTGGAGTGAGGATGAGAACAAAGAGTTTGAGATGCTTATTGCTGAATGTCTTCCGGAATTCCGGAAGCTCTACAGAATCGGTGGGATGCTGTGGCTGCTTGTCTCCCCGACAAGACCTCCGCGCAGATACAGGAACGCTTCCAGAAGCTCATCACCCACATCAATCTCATCCATAAATCTTATATCAATCTACATCACACCTCTATTGCACCTGCTGCACCTCACAACATGCCTGCACCTCCCACCACATTGGAACGCAATCCACTCTCCCTCCCCGGAACAAGTGAACAAAACCAACCTGTCAACACCAACATAATCGAACACCAACTTTACCTGAGACTAGTGATAGAAGAAACACAGGTCATTGGACTCAAGAAGAGCATGAGTATGTATTATTCTATTGCTTTTTCCTTCTCTTCTTTTTATTATTATTTATATCAGCACAATTTTTTATGGAAAAATTTAGGGTATAAGCAATTTTTGTATTTTCTGGACACTTAACAATCAAAATAAAAATGAGTGATCTCCCACTATTAAATATAATCTCACACCATTAAAAATATTATTGATGGCCAATTGATGATTATAAAATACTAAAATTACTTGTCCCTAGTATTCCTCATTTTTTATTATTATTATTATATCAGCACAATTTTGTTAACAATTATTTCAAAAAATGTGTCTTGACAGCTTATTTGTTAGAACGTATGAAGAATTAGGTTATAAATCTAAGTGGAAAAGAATTTTCCAAGATTATGTCAAGACAAGAACCGAAAAACAAGTTGCTAGCCATACTTAGAAACATAAGGAGAAAGTAGCTAAAGAAAACAGAAGAAAAAATATTCTTAACGGATAATAGGAAGTCATCTTCTCACTGTTAATTAGGTTGTGTAATCCAATTTCCACTAAATTAGAAAATATATAATTGATTATTTTAAACTTTTTAAATTATTTATGCACAATAGTTAAACTATTATAATTTTTTTTTATGTAGGAACTGTGCCATCATTTGAGTTTGCTAATCGATGGAGAATTTGTTTACAGAAGACTATGGATACTACAATGAAGATGGCATAATTGTCTTCATATGAGTATATTTCTTTTTGACCTTTGGATGATGGATTGTATGGTTAGATTTTGATATTTATAAAAGTGTTGTTTTTGTTTAAAGTGTGGCTAAATAAATAAACCACACTTTTAACCAAAGCATCTTCATGAGAAGATATTTTTGCCATCTTCATTGTAGTATCCACCTTTTATTTTTTAGTTTTTCAGTTTTGATGGCAGTGTTAAAGGAGACGGTGTACTAGGTCCGATCTATAGTAGACTATACCAAAAGAACTATGAATGGGACGAGATATCTTTTCAAAAATTTATTATATAAAATATGCTAATTAAATAAACTGAAAGAGCTTATTGAAAAGGGTTGAGTGTGGATATGAAGAGAGTTTCATTAGTTCTTTTTAATATTTTATTTGATTAAATTAATTAGCAGCGAACCCGCACGTGGTGCGAAAATAATTTTTATAAATTAAAATTTGATTGCAAGGTTCGAAAAACTACATCGATTATCAAACTGCTTTGATTATTGTTTTATTGGTTTATTAGTTTAACCGGTTTAATCGGTAGTTCAATCAGAAAAATCGTTTTAGAATAAAATAATAAATAAATTATAAATAAATATCATAAAATATAATTATAATTTAATATAAATCTTAAATATCTTCTAAATTTAAAACATTACATAAAATGTCAACCAAACCATATAATCTTATCAAAATACAATCTCAAAAATTAAATAGTAAAAAGAAATATCTAAATATTATAAAAATTTATCAGTCATCAAAAATCAAAATTCACAAGAACTTGTTACACTTTCGGTAGGATTATCTTCACCTTTATTTTTACCCTCTTTGGTAGGACTATCTTCACTTTTATTTCCCTCCTCTTGAGCAGATGAATCAAGAGATGCATCATAAAGAGGCGTTTGACAATTCCCATTGAAATTCGCTACTAATAATTATTCATAAGAAAGTTAAAAGACAATTAGTTAAAAGATTAGAATACACAAATAAAACATGAAAATTTAGAAGCATTATTTTTTTTTTTGGACTAATTAGAAGCATTATTTAAGTGAAAGAACTTCCTTTACATAGAAGGCCGGGTATTTGTATCTGTGCCCAAAAAGCAATGGCAAACAAATGAGAGATTATCTATTACATCATCAATCACACTCACTCTTAATGCTTAACAAATCTCTGCATCTGATTTTCCACATGCTTAACAAACAAACCAAATTCTTAGCAATATAATAAAAAAGAAAAAATATGAGGAGTCAATGGAATATTTGTACAATGTGTATAATGGAGGTTTATGGAGTATTAGATATATAACCATTAGTGTTATATTTTTTCATCAGCTGAAACTTTTGGGATGAGTGATATTATGACATGGTATTAGAGTGCTAGATCCGAAAGGTCAAGAATTCGATTTTTGGTGAACCCCAAAATCAGTTTAAGCTTTTGGGAAGATGTTTATTATCCATAATACTCGGATGGTTATTCTAAATAGTATGGGAGATGTTCATTTTGTAAATCAATAGTCCATTATACACATTGTACAAATAGTTCATTGTCTCCCTAACGAGACTTAATAAAAAATACAAACATAGAAAGAAAAAGATGAATCAAACTTTAAACCTAACATAATGGAAGAGGAGCACCATTCCACTCTGCAATGCACTCTAGAAGAGGATCAATGATCTTCCCTTGGCACATTGCCGTGAACAATTTGTCACATCCTTCACCAGGTGACCTAACCTTCTCACCAGTTAGCATCTCAGTCCCCAACTCCTCCCTCACAAACTTGTACAATGGATAGGACCTGCACTCCTTGATCTTGTTTGGTAACACACTTTGTCCATTCTCATATGCAATTCTTGCACCCTCAACTTCTTTAGGCAAAAGTAGGGGTGTACATGCGTCGGGATGAAACGGGGTTTGATGTGATCTAGATCTGTCCCGAAATATATATCGGGCCTATTTGTTAGACCCGAACCCGGTCCTAGACCCAATTAAACCTATACACTTTTAGGCCACGATTATACTGGGTAAAAACCGGGTGAAAACCAGGTCGTTAACATTACATTACCTTGATACCTTCTTATAAGATAGCATGTGAAAATATCCAAATTTCCAAGACTCCAACCATTATTTGACATAGTAAAATTCACTTAGAAAAATATAACAAGAACCAACTCTTCTCTAAAATTAAAGCATAACGACAATCAATACTAATATTGTCTAATAACACCAAATTTTAAATCAATATAAATAACACAATATTATGCATTAGTCTAAAATCTTATGCATTTTAAACATAAAACATTAACTTATAGTCTTATAATAACTAATAACACAAAATATTAAGGTTTACAATACTTAAAATTCCACATAAGAATAGCCATCATCCATCACTAATGACACAAAATATTAATTATGTATGATGACCAGGTCACCGGGCCGACTTCGGGTGACCCGAGCCATGACCCAGATCTGACTCGAAATAATGACCGGGTCTATTTTTGAGACCTTTACTCAGCCCTAGACTCGGTGAAATCACACCAAAATAGCCCATAAAGTGTTCGGGGCTGGACCGAGTCTTCGGACCGGGTCGGGCCATGCACACCCCTAGGCAAAAGGGTCTACAATTCTTCCTCAAAAGGTTGTTCCACCAAAACTTGCCTTAGCTTTTGCATCAAAGGGTATGTAGCACTGCAAGGATCATCAATGTATGCAAAACAGTACTCCCAATTCATCCAGATTCAGAAATTACAAATCACAGAGCATGCCATAACAAAACAGCAGCATAACAAGTAACAACAACAGCAGCATAACAAAAGATGACGGAAATCACAAATCACAAACCCATATGACAAATTCTACAATTTCCCTCCCAGAATCATGAACAACAGCAGCAGCTTCAAGATCAGAGACACATGAGAAGCTATAATCATCAAATGCTGAACCACCATCACCATGTGTTGAATAGAAATGAGAATGGCTTGAACCGTCGTCTTCTGCATCAGAGAAATACAAGCTACCATCATCATCATCATCATCTATTTTTTGCAACAGCAGGAAAATTTCAACAAAACTTTAGGAAATTGAAAAAACAGTAGCATCACAAAATCAATGAGCGGAAGCACAAAATTTCAGTAATTATTTGATTTCCATGTTTAGCAGCTGCAACCAAATTTCAACAAAAATTTCAGAAATTAAAAACACAGCAACAGCACAAAATCAATGAGTAGCAGGCTAGCAGCAAGAAGACCATCGAGCCATCAGCAACCAGCAAATACAAGACAGATCTATCAGCAACAGGGAATTACAAAATATTACAAGAAAAATAGAACAAAAATTGAACAACAATTTCAGAACTTCAAACGAAGAAGAAGACCGAAGCGGAGGCAAAGAATTGAAAACACAAAGCAAGGCCACTAACTTGGGTTCCGTGCCGAGAAGCCAGCGTAGATGAAGATGACGTACCGAGCTACCTGGGTTCCGGACACGGAGAAGAAGAAGAAGTGGCGGTGCTGAGGACCTGGGGACGCCGGCAGCGCTGAAGGGCTAGGGTTTTGCTTTGCTTCAGAGGTCTCCAGGGAGTAGGCTGCACATGGATCGGATAATATCCGCGGTAATTATCCGTATCCGATCCGAATTTTGCGGATATTATCCGATCCGCACTAAGGTATGATCGGATTGCGGATTTAGTTGTGATATCCGTGGATCCGATCCGCAAATCTGCATATCCACACGTCTCATATAAATAGCATAGTTTAAGAAAGTAAACCCTAATGTGATATGAATTTTAGTGTGTTGTTTTATGAATTTATGATATCTTGTTTTTAATTTTTTATGTTGTACTTCAACTTAGAATAATTAAACTTAAATCTTGTGTTATTATTTTTTTTTTGTTATTCAAGAAAACTTTTATTGATAATATTTTAGGAGTAAATAGGCTCAAACAGATGAAAAATGAATTTTATGGATTTTTTTTTTGTAAAAATAGCCAATAAAATCTTAAAATATTTTTTTTAAAAAAATTATGCGGATATACCCGATATCCGATCCGATCCGCAAGTTCCGCAAACTTGCGGATCAGATCGGATCGGATCTAGCCTAAAAAATGCGGATATCGTATCTAATCCGATCCGATGAGTACAGTACGGATCGGATAGATTTTTAGGCTATATCCGATTCGATCTGATTCGTGTGCAGCCCTACTAGGGAGTGCACGAATGATTGGGGGAAGAAGGGGGTTGGTTCACAAATGGTTCTGGGGCTTTTTTTTTTCACAAATAAACAAAACGGCATCGTTTTATTCGAATCGACCGGTTACTAATCCGATCCAACCGATCGGTTCTTAGCCGATTCGGCAGTTTTCTCTCCAGCAATTATAAATAATGGATCAGACCGCTTTTATCGTCGGTTTCCGATTTGACCGGCCAGTCCGATATTTATTTTTTTTTACCAAATATATGAGACTCGAACTCGCAACCTCTTAATTGAGTATGGGGAGACTATGACCAGTCCGATATTTAGAACCATGTTCATACGTATATATCATTAAAATTTATATAAATTGTAACAAAACTAAATTGTAACATTTGTATTATATAAATTTCAAAGATACATAAAATAACTTTGTGTATATGTGTGTCATGTGTTTAATTAAAAAAAATAAATTATATTTTTTTCTTCTCTTGCTCTTTGTAATCTTAATTTGCATTAAGGTAAAAATATTTAATTAATTTTTTTAAATACATCAAAAAATTAATTTAGAAAATATATATATGTATATATATTTGATAACTTTTATGTACTATTTCTTAATATATAAAGCTTTTTCATTTTGCAAAATTCACGTAAAGAACATATATTATTTAAGACTATAAATTTGTTTATTATTAGTGCTGTTTCTATTATACAAAAATGTTATGTAATTTATCTAAATTACAATTTGAAGTCTTTGTTTTATTCATAGAACATAAAAAGAAAAAAGTATATATAAATAAAAAGTTAATACAGTTTCTTATTTTTAATAATTTAGTGTATTACATGCTACCTAATAAGATATAGTCATGCTATACTACTTGAAATAGTAGCATCAATTTTTTTCTTTTTTCATTAGGAGCAACTTGTAAATTGATTCTAAATAAAAAGCAAACTTAATAAGATATTATGTAGCAAAAGGTTAAAAGATAAATATGACTACCCAAATTTTTTGTACTGGTCACATATTCAATGAATAATTTCTAAAAAATAAGAGAAAAACTGTAAAAAATTACTATTAAATAATCAAAATAATAATTTTAAATTTATTAAAATGGGCTAGATTACTATTGTAAAAGTGACAGACCAATCAGTGCTAGGAGTAATATAATTTTCATCCAAATCATTCTTAATGATGTCAATTTCTTACAACTCAAATTAAAAAAGAATCTGCATAATTGATATAATTTTATGAATTTTTAAATAATAAAAAGAATGAATTCAATTTATAATGTTCTTTTATTTACATTGGCTAAATCTCCATCTCCAAACTTTTGCATCAAATTTTCATTGGTTGACACTGTTAATAGATTGTATCTTATTATAACAGAATTAGATCAACAATAGGAATATTGATATACAACATGGACATTTCGCATCTCATAAAAATCTGGTTTAACAATTTCTGTTATCTACAAATATCAAAGAATTGTATACTATTTACAATTGCTTGCATTGATCATGAAAAAGTCTTCATAAAAAAATCATGAATTACACGAAATTATGATGAAGTTACTTCATAAACATGGACCTTTATCAACAGATTTAGAGCATCCTCACATTTGTTAGAGACTTCAGTCGAAACATGAACAACAACCAAGAGCAAAGAGGTTTATCAGAATAACAAAAGGATCAAAAAGTCTTTTTTTTTTCTTGTATATGCACATACCAAAAGATGAGAATTTCAAAATTCATTTAAAATAAAATAAAAAGTTTGAGTTTTAATCACAATGTTTCGCCATCAATAAAGAGTAAATAACATGCTTCACTATTTGAATCTGTTACTTTGCCATTATATTTATCAGTTCTATCACAACCGTCTATACATTACGACAATAGAGTAAAAAAAAAAAATTACTTCCTTCAGAAGCAAAGGCCACTAATTTATCAATTTTAACTTTATTATGAAGCAGACAACACTTATAAACTAATATTAAAACAAAAGTAACAGAATCCTAGATGATGTGCACTAAAATTAGAAATGATGACAAAATGCAATGAATTAGAGTGTTACTGCACAATTAACCAATATATCATGCAAACATGCACTAGCAGCAATTATTCTTTATTACTTGGATTTATGTCGACAGTTATTACCACCAATGAACACAATGGAGATAGTAAACATGATGATGACCTTCAATTTCTCCATAAGAAAGCCAGCCTCACTAAGAACAACTTTAGCTTTTCTCTCCAACAATTTAAAACAGGCATCATATGCTTCGTTGTCCTGTCAATATCTTCAATCTCCTTATCAAAAAGCTTATTAGACAATCATGCAGTCAAGACATAAAAGCTGCCCAACTTGGGATGGAACAATTCAATTACTTTTGACTTTTCTGGTCAATTTAAATATATATATAAGGATCATTTGATAGGATAAATTTATTATTTATTAGGTGAAAAGATAAATGTATCGATGACAATCACAGAATACAAAATATCCTAAAATTAAATATCATTTCTTCCTTATAAGTTTGAATAATTTCTAATTCATTTTTTGTCTTGGTGGAACTAATGAATTCGTAGTCTCACCTAATGATTGCATCTGAGAAAAGATCAAGATTGTTCAGATGTCCTAATTACAATAAACTAGGCTTTGAAGTTTGCAATCATCTTGCAAAGAACCCGATAAGACTCCCAAGGATAGAAATGTAAGCTCTTATTTTCCAAAAAGCAAAATTCCCACCAAGTGTGCAGATTGCAACTGTATTCTTTATCACCAACATATTTAACGACATTTAAATTTGGGGCAAAATTTCACTCTCTGGCACCGAAATATCTATACTACAAGAAAAACGTTGAGTACTATCGAATTTAGTGTCGCAGTGTAAGGACAAATTTACCGTCAGATTTACCGGCGTTAGCGGTATCAAATTCGTAAGGTTAAATAATTACCGGCGGATTTTAGTTTCCGACGGTAAATCCGCCGGTAATATTTGGAGGAAAACAAAAATAAAATGACGAGTTTTTTACCGTTCCGACAGTAAAGCCAATTAGTGAAACGCTGCGTTTTAGTGACCCGCAATGGTTTACCATCAAAACGATAATTGGGACATAAATTCAAATCGCGAACCCTCTTGCCCCTTATTCGAGATTCACTCTCTCTCTCTCTCACTAAACCATTTCCTCCCCTCTCCCCAAAACCACCATCTGCCACCATCGACACCGCCACCATCACAGCCCCCTTTCCGTCGCTGTCAGCCCATCCACCACCGAGACCCCTCCATTCTTCTTCTTCTCCCTCATCTCTCCATAGAGCCACCACCGCCGCAGCTGCCCAGCTGCGCCTCTCTCCCTCCTCACTCACGTCTCTGCTTGACTTTGCTTTCTGTTCACGTCTCGCCACGCCTCCCTTCACCGTCATCCACCTTTTCGAATCGATTCTGCCTCTGCAACAATAGATAACAGATTCATTCCGACTATTAATATAGAAGCATAGAACTGCTTAATGCTGATACATGTTGAAATTCGATTAGATTTTACTTTGTTTTGTTAATTGAAATTTTTATATTGAGTTAATTGAAATATCTATATTAAGCAAAAATATTTTGTTGGAAATTAAAAAAATTGTCAAGTTGTTTATTTTATCAGATTCAAAAATAATTGAGAAATTAAGTTATATTAAAGCATATGTTACTTATTAAGGATGCATGTTTGAAAAGAAAACTAATTTAACCTTTTCTTTTGTTTGATGATAGTGAAAATGGGTGTTTATGTCTGGTTGCTTATATCCAACTATTTTTCTTTTAATAGATTATATCTACATGTGTGTAAATTATATATTGAATGAAATGTTATCCTAACAGATTTTCTTTTTAGAGTAAAAAATCTGTGTTTTCTATTTAATTATTTTTTTCCTTTAGATGATGTATATGATGAGTATAGAGACTGCGTTTTTATACGTGTTTGAAGATGGCTGAATTTGAGTTAATGAGAGAATCTGAAAACTGTATAGTTATCTTATTTATGAAAGATTTTAATATTTGACTTAATTGTAGTATCACAATTTTCATTATATTCTCCTTAGTTCTATTGCAGACTAATAGGTGTCAGTATGAATGCATTGATTTTCGTTTACACAAGTGTCTTGGCATGGAGTGTCCATAGATTTGATGAAAAGTGGGGGTTAAAAAAATGGCAGATTTGATGTTATTGCTGTTAATTTTGTTGGTTTATAAATTTGTTTATGAATATGATGAATCTCCAGTAGTTTTGCTGATTATGAATATGCTGAGGTTTTGTTGATTATTAAATTGGTTTTTCTTATTTTGAATTTGAATTTGAATTTTGAATTTCAACTTTGAAAGGTGTTTTAATTATTGAACTGAATTACTGAATATTGTTGCTGGAGTTGTTTGATTGTCTGAAATATGTTGATTCACTGTGTTTACGACTGGTTTTGATTTTTGCAGACAAGACGACAGATAGAGATGCTGTAGATCAAGCTACTGGTTGTGGATGTGGTCGTGGTCGTGGTAGAGGGAGGATTTCTTTTGGTACCCCTGGAAATTCTAGATCTTCTCCCTCTACTCCGACTACCCTGGTGGCGTCACAGGTTGCGGGTTTAGCCAATCAGCCGTTCATCATAGTCCAGAACCCCTGCTACGTGCCTCCGTCTACGACAATGATGCCGCCTCCTACTGTTCAGCAGCCCGCTACCACGGCGACGCCACCTCTAGCGACAGACGTCGCGACCCCGGAGTCCTCTCACGGAAGTGAGGCAGCTGATGCCTCTCCACCACCTCCCATCGTATGGTTGACCATTTGACCTGATGGCGGCACGAGGTAAGTATCACTTTGAGTCTTATATATTTCTTGTTTATTGTTAACGTTAAAATTGCCTGAAAATTGATTCTAGTTTAGTGGGTTTAGATTTGAATGGCTGAATGTATTTCCTGTTTACTGATTATGGATATTGCTGAAAGTGCCTGATTATTATTTCCTGTTTAGTGGATTTAGATTTGGTTTCCTGGTTAGTGTTTTCTGTTTACTGATTATGGTTGTTGTTGAAAGTGCCTGGTTATTGTTTCTTATTTAGTGGATTTAGGTTTGAATGGCTGAATGTGTTTCCTATTTATTAATTATGGTTATTGTTGAAAGTGCCTGATTATTGTTTCCTGTTTAGTGGATTTAGGTTTGGTTGTTTGGTTAGTGTTTCTCGGTAACTAATTATGGTTATTGCTGAAAGTGCCTGGTTATTATTTCTTGTTTAGTGGATTTAGGTTTGAATGGCTGAATGTGTTTCTTGTTTACTGATTATAGTTATTGCTAAAAGTGCCTGATTATTGTTTCTTGTTGAGTGGATTTAGGTTTGGTTGCCTGATTAGTATTTCTTGTTTATTAAGTGCCTGATTATTGTTTCTTGTTGAGTGGATTTAGGTTTGGTTGCCTGGTTAGTGTTTCTAGGTAACTGATTATGGTTATTGCTAAAAGTGCATGGTTATTGTTTCTTGTTTAGTGGATTTAGGTTTGAATGACTCAATGTGTTTCCTATTTACTGATTATGATTATTACTGAAAGTTCTTGGTTACTATTTCCTGTTTAATGGATTTATGTTTAGTTGCCTGGTTAGTGTTTCTTGTTTACTGATTATAGTTATTGTAACAAGTGCCTGGTTATTGTTTCTTTTTTAGTGGATTTAGGTTTGGTTGCTTGATTAGTGTTTCCTGTTTACTGATTATGGAATTGCCTTATTGTGATGTTTGTGGATTGTTGTTGGGTTTGCGTCGAACAACAATTCATGTACTCAAAATATGACCAATGTCATCAAGATGATGTACGACCATCCCTGACCTAGCTACAAGAAGATCCCCGCTGATCAAGCTGATGTACGACCATCCCTGGCCCAACTACAAGAAGATTCCCGCTGAAACTAGAGAGCGATGATTTTAGAAATGGGCGGTAATTTTTTTTTTTTTTAGTTTTAATCATTTTTAGCTAGTTTATATATTCTATTTTAATTAACTAATTTTAAAGTTTCTTTGTTGCAGCTGCACTTTCTTTGAAACGAACGCTGAGCACAATCTTACTAGTAGGAAGATATTCGACCATAGAATGAGTCGCGACTCCAGCAAATGTTGGAGGATATTCGTGAGGGACGGGACCACCTGACTACCTGGATCCGACCGGAAATAAAAAAAGTTCTGTTAGTTTGTTGGGAGACCAATAAAATGTTCAAACATCGTCATCTCACCATGCAATATGTATAGTTGAAGTCGTTGGATTTTTTGCAATTTAAATTTTGTTAATGACCAAATTTTAAAATTGAAAAGAAATATAAAAATCAAATCGTTTGAATTTTTTATGTTGTACTTTCTAAAGAATTATATAAATATTTTGATAAAAATTTAGATTAGTCAAATATAAAAATTGTTTACCACTTAAAAATGAAAAATAACATTTTAGTTTAATATTTTTATTATGTTTTTAAAATTTTTCAAAATATTCCTATCATTTTGATTTTTTAAAATTATTTTTATTACTATCTAAATCTTTTCAGAAACATTTTTAATAATTTATCCTTATTATCAGTACAAAAATATTATCACATAAATGAAACACTAGCACAACAGAACAAGTTGAAAACTCAAATCTGAAATCTCACATGCATGGGAAAAAAGAAGGAAAAAGAAAACTATTTTATGCAAAAATTAATTAAAAACAAATGCAGAAGGCGCGGACTATAACGACCAACTTGCTGTTCTGAGTTGCAGCACCCAACAGCCCTCAACCTTTGACTTTTTCTAGAAACTTCAATAAAAATTAAAAAAGAAGAAAGAAAACCACATTCAATTAAATTTAAAATTGCTTACTAACCCTTGGATTGATTAAACAACCATGCTGCCAATATACTATTATAATTTTATATAGGGTTTAGCCAAAAAAAAAAAAACATGTTAAATAAAAAAATTAAAATTTTTTATAATAATTTTAACATGTATTAGCTAAAAATAATATTATCTAAACTCAATATGAATTTAATTTTAATATATTCAACATAAAATAATTTTATACATATATCTAATCACGTAATATTATATTAATAAAAATAATTATTTTTATATTAATTGTATAAATAATTATAAAAAATATAATTAAATAATTATATAAAATATTTTATATGATTAATGTATTAAAATTAAATAATATATTATTTTTATTCATAATACATGGATCATAGTTTTCAATTCAAAACTACTCAACTATTCCAAAAAGAAAACATAAGTAGAAATGTACAACAATTAAAAATATCAATAATGACAAATAAGAGTTAATGTTAAATTTAGTTTATAAGACTCAAAATATTTAAGATAAAGAAATGTTCAACAATAATAAAATTTGTTGTTTTTGTTATTATTTTTAGCAATTAATTTAATTTTTTACTTTAATAATATAATATTAATTAATATTTTTAAATATTAATAAATAATTCTTAATCAAAGATAATAAATTCTATTGGTTCCTAACCTTTGAGAGTAAGATATGTGTAGATTTTACCTTGCACATCAATCATATGTCAACAAAAAACAATAAAATATTCGGCAAACAAAGAAATTGAAAAAAAAAAATGTACCCCAATACAAGAAAACATACGAGAGTTGAAACTTAGAAAGAGAAATGAAAACCTGACTTATTTGACCAGCACTCTAAATTCTAACACTATCATGTTCTACAATAATATTTTATTATTATTTTTTTATATATAATAATAATAATAATTATTATTATTAACTCATTAACTCATTTATTATTAGGCAACTACTCAAATGAAGATGCTAAAAACATCTTTTTATGAAGATTCTTGTGTTAAAAGTGTACTTTGTTTGTTTAGCCACACTTTAAAAAAAATAACACTTTTGCAACACATCAAAATCAAACCATACATTTTATCATCTAATGGTAAAAAAGAAGTATCTTCATATGAAGACAATAGTAAAATCTTCATGGTAGTATCCACCTTATTATTATTAACTCTTTCTTCTTGTTGCACTCTTTCCCTCCTTAAGACTGCGTTGTTTTTCTTCGTTCCTGAAAGCTTTTGCTTCCCTCCATTGAAGTTTTCCTTCGCCAAAGTCAAATAATAAATTTTTTTTATTTTCCTCTTTATATTCTTCAGTTGTTCAGTTCTGGCTAAACCTAGAAGCTAGAGTTTGATTTGGTAATGAAATAGTGAACCATGGCTTTGTGGAAGGGTATGGATTCAAGAGAAGCCATAGAAGGTGCTGTGAAATCAATAGGGCTGGGTTACGATCTTTGCAACTCTTTGAGGCTAAGACACTGCAAGAAGCAGAGATTGATAACAGGCATTGAAGAAAATGATGAACACGATGAGCTTCGAAGTGTTGAGGTTGCTCGTCGTGTTTTAATTCCAAATGTTCCGAAATCAATCAAGTGTGATAAAGGTGACCGCACCAGATTGTGTTCCGATGTTCTCTCTTTTCAGCAGGTTTGTATTTTTGTTTGTTCTTCATGCACCTTTCATTACTTGGAGTTGAGGTAATTATAAATTATTCAATTAACTTGGTTGAAGTTTTCTCACTTTTGGAATGATACATGTGTTTCTTTCCCTTAATCAATAGTTTCAAGTTTGAGTTTGGATAGAAATATCTTAGATTAGGAGAGTCATGATAATATGAGATTGCCACATCTATATTTGATCCTAAAAATTCATAGAATTTGAACTAACTTATCCATTTTGTAGTTATTTTTACAAAAATGCTACATGTACACAAAAAACAGTCAGCATGTATTTGGATATATATATATATATTCTTTCACTCATTTTCAACATGTATTTCGTATTTCTACATGTATTTTATAGCTGTGGCTGATTTGGTAACTTTTTTTTGTGTACACGTGGCATGATTGTTTAAGCTAAAATAGAACATTAACAATGCTATGTGTACACTAAAACCAATCACCAAAATCAGCTATCGTGTATTTGTGTATAAATACATGTGTTGTTTAACTCATTTTCAATATGTATTTTGTATTTCGACATGTATTTTATATTAGTAGCTAATTTTGGTTTACACCTGGCATGGTTGGTAAACCATATATGATTGGAGAAGTTTTTTATGAAGGAGCTTTTAATAAAATCACTGTTGGATTGAATATTCATATTATGGATTATGTGTATAGAGTTGCATATTGATTTGAAATTGTTCCATACACTTTATACATTGCCTAGTTTGGTGTAATCGATACTTTTTACAGGTATGCAGATAAAAGTATTTGATGGTATCTAATTTTAATGTTTTCTAAATTTGCCACAAATGAGCATAATGATAGATAGTTCATACAACAGTTCAAAGAGTTGTATTTTAAAATATTATCGAGTGGTTTAAGTGTACCGAGTCTTACATTTATGTTAACCTCTCCCCAATTGAAAAACATGAAAGTTATTTATGAATCCCATGATTGATTCAAGATGAAAGGTGAACCTATGAATGGAGGGAGTAGCATCCTTGATTGGTTACAATTCAAGTGCTCTCGCTTTCTTTTCTGTGTAAATATTGTTTATTATATATAGAGTGTTGTTTGTCTAATGAAGAAGGGTTGTTTCAATGTGTAGATGTCAGAGCAGTTCAACCAAGATCTGTCACTTTCTGGTAAAATTCCGACCGGCCATTTCAATGATGCTTTTGAGTTTACAGGTGTTTGGCAGAAAGATGCAGCAAATACAAAAACTCTTGCTTTTGATGGTGTCTCCATCACACTATGTGATATAGCACTTGAGAAAACCCAGGTTGTTCTTCAAGATTATGTAAAAAATGCAGTCCCTTCATCCTGGGATCCGGCTGCATTGGCGAGGTACTTCCTTGATTCTGCAAAATAATACTTCTTCTGTTCTCTTATATCTATCTGTGTCACTTTTTGGTATATCGTTGGATCAATGTATCTAAGTACAGGTTATCCGATGATATACCAAAATGTAACGGTGCTAATAAAAGAGAACAAAGGAAGTATCTTATTTGGAGATTCTTGTAGTGTTTGCATCTTTTGTTTACTAGTAACTATTGTTGGAGATTCTTGGACCCCTTGCCTTATATTCTATGCAACTATTCAAGATGATGTTTATGTCTCAAAGTATATCTAAGCTGCAAAGAATATGATAGGCTGTACTCAAGATGGTGCAATGTTGATGTGTCGAAACAAGTATCCCAAACCCCTAAATTATAAACCGTAAAACCTAAAGATATCTTGAAAGCTAAATACAACAAGAACTAGAGTTTATGTTGTTGCATAGCAAGTTAGCACATCCTAGGCTTTTCATAGTTGCAATTTGCAAAACCTTATAAATGGTTGTTGGTTTTATTTAGCCAGCATCACCTATAGGATTCGGTGGGCTTAACATCTCAGCCAATGGTTGTGTTTCTTGTAGCTTAACTTATGTTCTTTCATATTATAATTCAGGTTCATTGAGAAGTATGGAACCCATGTTATAGTTGGCGTGAAAGTAGGTGGAACGGATATAATCTTCGCGAAGCAGCAGTACTCGTCTACTCTCCAACCAGCTGATGTACAGAAAAAATTGAAGGAGATAGCAGACAAGTTTTTCAGTGATGGAGTTGGACATTATAGCACAAATAATGTGAGATTTCATGGGAAGGAAAAGGTTTGAAGTTTTCCAATATGTTTATTGTTCTTCTAATTTGCATCAAGCCAAGTCTAATTTCTCTTCTCCATCATTTTTTTTTTCTGATTATGAAGGAGAATGAGTTACCTCTCATGAACATTCGATCTCGTTCGTTCTCCGAATTAGAGGTAAGTTTGTTTTATAACTTTGAATTTCTGCTGGGTTCAGAGTCTTCATGTTATATGACAAACATTTTTATGTTTTCTATATTACAGATTCTAATATCATTACCATGGATAATTTTCTTCCTTAATCAGCCACTTACAGAACTTTTATTCTCACTACTTATAAATTTACTTAATTTACTAACTAGAGCATATAGTTTGACATTATGCTCATAATTCTCATTCTTTTTTAATTTATTGCTCTTCCTCAAACATTTTAGGTGCAAGATATAAAGTTCTTGTGCAGGAGGAAAGGTGGAAGTGGGAAAAATAACTTGTCCCATAAGGAATGGTGTCAAAGTGTTTTATCTCAGCCTGATGTTATCTCAATGTCATTCATACCAATTACATCTCTACTTAATGGAATAAATGGGAGTGGATTTTTAACACATGCCATTAATCTATATCTTCGGTGTAAGCATGGCATGTTTAGTCATCTACTTATTTAATTTTTGCTCAAAAGTCAAAATTTCATTTCAATAATGTCTTGAGATTAGGTGATATTATACATCACATTTTATAAAATAATAAAATACATGGTAGTGATGTCATATAACTTAAATCTCAGGAGAGGTTAAATCAAATTGATATATGCAGCCCTTTTAATCCATACATATGGTAGGTCATAGAAAACATATAATAGTGAATTTAACCACCATTGTGTGGTTCTTGTGAATGCAGATAAACCACAAGTTGAAGAACTGCATCAATTTCTAGAGTTCCAACTTCCAAGGCAATGGGCCCCTGTATTTGGTGAGCTTGCTCTTGGTCCTGAAAGGAAGCCAAAATCTACTGCATCTTTGCAATTCAGTTTCATGGGTCCAAAGCTTCATGTAAACACAGCAATGGTAATGCTTCTTCTATAATGTGGAACTTTTTCCATCCAAATGAATTAGGCAGATACTCCCATAAAGATGGCATTGCGAACCGTTAGATGGTTTGACATGTATGGCTGAATTATCTAACGGTTCACAATGACATCTTCATGTGAAGATGTCTTCATGGGATTCTCACAATGAGTTATTGTCTGTCATCTATGGTTATTACTTGTTTATCTTCTTTACTACTATATAACTATTGTAAACCATAATACGACTATTTTCGATAGACACAGAAACACAACTTTTCTGGCTTGTATCTATTTTAGTACTTGTTTGTTTTACTATCCCAAGACACTTACCAAACATAGTGGTTACAATTTTTAATTTCCAATTCACTCATACTTTACTTGAGAGTTCGATCTTAAACTCATGCATGTGGAACCACCTCCTCTCCTACCATGTTACTATTGCTGCATAGTTATTTGGAATTAGTTTTTGAATTGATTCTTTTATTTAAATTGCTGTTGCAGATTAAGTGCATGTTTTTTAATATTAGAAACATGTAAAAATAAGTTCAACTCACTAGGCATAACGTGCCTGTCAATTTGCCAGTAGAGCCAGATGAACACCTGTTCCATATGTCTTTAAGATTGGTCAAATTAGGATCATGGAATTTTCTTATAATTTTCAAATTAAGACCTCTGAATTAAAGACAATGTAAACTGAAGTTGGAGGTCATGGTGTGGCCATTTATTTACAAATTGACTGAATTTACATATACATAACACTTCAGCCGTACAATAGTTAAATATAAAAAAAATTATTTGTTGTTTTTTTTCCCCCTTGTAGAACATCCTAGAGAAAATCTCAGGAATAAAGGCCCTATATTTATGTAAAGGAATTAGCAAAACCCTTGTATAAAATTGATTTTATATTATATTGAGGTGGTGGCAAGTCTCAGGTTTTGTGCATTCTTGGATTAATGTGGTTAGTTTGAAAAGCTTTGAATTTTGCATCATGCAGGTTGATGTTGGCAAGAAGCCTGTGACCGGCCTTAGATTGTATTTAGAAGGAAAGAGAAGCAACCACTTGGCTATCCACTTGCAGCACCTTTCCTCCATGCCAAAGACCTTCCAACTTCAAGATGATCTCGATGGGAATGTATCCGATCACTCTGCGGAACGCAAGTACTATGAGAAGGTCCAGTGGAAGAGTTTCTCGCATGTTTGCACGGCCCCTGTCGAATCCTATGAAGACAATTCGGTAGTGACCGGAGCACATTTAGAAGTTAGAGAGACTGGTTTGAAGAAAGTTCTGTTCCTAAAGCTCCATTTCTCTAGAGTTATCAGAGCAACGCGCGTGAAAGCTCCAGAGTGGGAAGGATCTCCTGGTTTGAATCAGAAATCCGGAATAGTCTCTACTTTGATCAGTACTCATTTCTCAACCGTGCAAAAGCCGGCGCCACCACGACCGTCTGATGTAATAGTTAACTCTGCATTGTATCCTGGCGGCCCTCCAGTGCCTACGCAGATGCCAAAGCTTCTGAAGTTTGTTGACACAACAGAAATGACAAGAGGGCCACAAGACCCCCCTGGATACTGGGTTGTGTCTGGTGCAAGGCTTCTAGTGGAGAAGGGTAAAATATCACTCAAAGTGAAATATTCTCTTCTGACTGTGATATTACCTGATGAAGAGACTCCAAGTTATTGAAAATAAAATGACAAATGAGAAAGATGTTTATATGATTGATGTAGTTTTTTATTCTTTTATATTGTACATGCATATTCTCTATTCATTAGAGCTTACTAGTTGATGTTTGCCATTATTTGTGCAAATCTGTATTGGGAATGCCTTGATGTGGTTTACTTTTGAGAGAAGCTTCTGTGGTGTCTTTGGCATTAAGGACTGCCTCACCATTTATTTGTTTGATCCTTATATTTGCTATATATGTAATGGTAGTTACTAGTTAGGTAAAGCATTTTTTGAAGTGATTACTGATTATTCTAAGATCCAAATTTGTAATGTTAGAAGTAAAGTTTAAGTTAAGTTCATGTCTTTTTGCCAGATTTATTACTAGTAGTCATAGCTATTCTTTTCTTACTATTACTACTATTACTAGGTCTCTACTTCAGTAAATATTCTGTTACTTAAATCATCATAGTTGAAGTTAACAGATGGACATTCTTGTAAAATATAAGAATATTAACCAACCTATTACTATAAGAGTGGCGAATTCAGTAGTTAGTACCTTATCAATATCTATCTATCTATTAGTAATATACTAAAAAAAGCTAAAGGTAGCTTCTATATTCATTTTTATCCTTTTAGGTTTCTAGCATGATGCTAGGTCAGTTTTAAGTGGCTCTAGATTCATTTTTAATTTTCTAAAATTCTACTATTTTTAGCCATTAAAGTAATCAAATGTTACAAAGAATAAAAACATATGTTACTATTTTCTGTAATACCTTTTTAATATTATAAGATTTGTTTAATATTATTTTTTTATTCTCTTATTCTTTAATTTTATATAAATTATTCTATGCTTTCAATGTTCATAAGATTTTTTAAATATTATTTTTCATATTCTCTTATTCTTTGATTTTATATAGGTTACTATATCCTTTCAATGATAATAAATTCTTTTTAATAGGTATAAATTGAGTTAAATTCTAATTCATTCTCACATTTTATATTTACTCTTTTTTATATTACTATATAAATCAAACATTCACTTTACACACTTTCTTTATCCCTCCTCACATAATCTCATATCTCTTTTTTTTTTTCCTACCACTTTTGCTAAATATATGTAGTAAGTAACTATGTAATTGTATTTATTAGGAAAAAAGTAAAGAAAAAAATAATAGTGACTCAACCAACTATAAAAAAGAAGACTTAACTTAAATTACTTTTAATCCTTTTGTTTCTAATTGAATTACTTTTAACTATTTTATTTCTACTTCTCATGTGCCTCATTATTATAGCTTAAGATTTTTTTTCATTTTCCTTCTTACTCTCATGACATTTATTTTTCTTTAGGTTACTCTATAATTTCATATTCTCCTACTTTCTACTTTTATATAGGATACTATATGTCTTCAATATTAATATTATTTCTCTTTATTAGCTATAAACATAATTCATCCTCTTTTATACTCACTCTTTTTTATGATTATTATATAGTGTTACAACTTAGAATTCTTCTTCATTTTCTTTAATTTTATATAAGATATTATATGGTTTTAATATTAATGTTATTTCTCTTTAATAGGTATAAATTGAATAATAAAACATAATTTTTCATCTTCTTTCATACTTATTCTTTCTTATGTTTTTTTATATAAATCAATATTTACTTCACATATTTTTTTTATCTCCTCTTTTCACATAATATCATGCCACTTATTCTTTTTCCTCTATTCTTACTAATAATTTGCACAAATATTTGAAGAATTCGATTAATGGCCATAACTCTTTTTTTTTTTTTAGTTTGATAAACATATGTATTAGGTAATATATTCCTAAAATACTATACCTTTACAATTTTTTATTTTTTTTTATTTTTTGTATAATTGTATTTATTAGTTATCTCATCCATATATTATTTTTTTTATTTCAATAATTTATATTTTTTAATATCATTTAGTTATAATATGTTAAAAATATATGGTACTACCGTGAGTCATGAAAAATAAAATTAAAAAATTGAATATTAATTTCAATTATATATCATGTCCTTTACAATTTCTTTTTAGTTTTTCTATTTTTAGTTTAACTGCATTCATTAATTATATCATCCATGTATCACTTTTTTTTTTCTTTCAACTATTTACATTTTTAAATATCATTTAATTGTAACATTATTGAAAATACATAGTATTATGGTGAGTCATAAAAAAATTAAAAAATTTACCTACTACTTATCTAATTGAATTACTTTTTAATCCTTTTTGTTTCTAATTGAATTACTTTTAACTATTTTATCTCTACTTCTTATGTGTCTTATTATTATAGCTTAGGATTCTTTTTCATTTTTCTTCTCACCCTCATGATATTTATTTATTTTTTAATTATTCTATAATTTTCATATTCTCTTCCTTTTTACTTTTATATGGAATGCTACATGCCTGCCTTCATCAACGTTAATATAATTTTTTTTTATTAGATATAAATATAATTCATCTTCTTTTATACTCATTCTTTCTTATGATTATTATATATAGCATTACAACTTAGCATATTCTCCTTTATTTTCTTTCTCATTCTTATGTCATTTATTATTTTTTAAGTTACTCTATACTTTTTATATTCTCTTACTTTTTATTTTTATATAGAATATTAGATAATTTTAATATTAATATTATTTTTTTAATATGTATATATTAAATAATAAAACATAATTTATCATTTTTTTATACTTATTTCTTTAATTTTTATTATTTTATAGTTTTCATATAAATCTACATTCACTTCACATCTCTTCTTTATATTCTATTTTTACATAATATCATATCACTTATTCTTTTTTCTTCATTCTTACTAATATTTGATACAAGTATTGAAAGAATTCAATTGTTAATCACAACTCTTTTTTAGTCAGCTTTTGTATTTGGCTTTGGTCCTTTTTTTTTTTCCTTTTCAATATTATGTTTTTCATACCTATTGTTAGCCAATATTGTTTTAATGATAATATTAGTAAATACTATAACATAAATGAAAAAATATACATTAAGGACCTTAGGGTTGAGAAGTCGAATATGTCTATTTTAATTTGTTATCGAACTTCGATTATGTATTTTTCCCCAACATTTCACACTATAATTGTAATTTTGTGACTTTTACGGTTTTACCAACTTCTATCATATTCTTTATTATTTATTTGTAATTATAGAGGGATATAATTTGGTGATAAACCCATGATTAGATTATAGATACTCTTTATAGTTTCATCATGAAAGAAAGAAAGATTTATAGGCAATAATAAATAGAGAAAATTCCCCTCCCTTCCCCTCCCCTCCCCTCTCCTCCCTTCCCCTCCCCTTTTCTGCCAGATATTAAAATAACACTCTCCTCTCCTCTATTTTATAAATATACATTCTTCTCCCTTTTAACTTTTAAAAAACTTTCTCTTTAATTCACTCTATTTTATAAATATACATTCTTCTCCCTTTTAACTTTTAAAAAACTTTCTCTTTAATTCATTTTAAATTTTTTGTGTTAACTAATATTAACTTTATCTATTTCTTTAAAAAAAATAAATTATTTTTTGAAAAAATACCATTAACAAATTTTTTTTATCATTAAATTTTGCTTACCAAAATACCTTTTTAATAAATTATTTTTTTATTGATTAAATTATATTTTTATTAAAATATTTTTAAAAATATTAATAATTAAATTATTTTTTTCTAAGATACCTACCCTTCAATAATTTTTTAATTATTAAATTGAGATTTTACTAAAATTTTTGTTAACAATTATTTTTATATCTTACTATTAATTTTTTAATATCAATATATATTATTTTAACATTAAATAAAAAAATCTTACCACTATTAATATATATAACAATTAATATATATTGATATTGAAAAATAATCTTACTAAAATTTTTTATTTAATGTTAAAATTAAATAATATATATAGATATAAAAAAATTAATAGTAAAATATAAAAAAATTTGTTAACGAAAATTTTGGTAAAATTATAATTTAATAATTAAAAAATTATATGAAGGGTATTTTAGAAAAAAAATTATATAATTATTAAATTTAAAAAATATATATAATTTAATCAATAAAATAATAATTTATTAAAGGATATTTTGGTAAGCAAAATTTAATGATAAAAAATAAAATTTTTACTAATGAGTATTTTTTAAAAAATAATTTATTTTTTCTTAAATAATAGATAAAGTTAACATTAGTTAACACAAAAAGTTTAAAATGGATTAAAGAATAGGTTTTTTAAAAGTTAAAAGGGAGGAAAATGTATATTTATAAAATAAAAGGGAGGGGAGTATCATTTTAACATCTCATAGGGGAGGGGAGTGTAATTTTCTCTAATAAATATCATAGACCATCAATAAGATGCTGCATGTATAAGACGGGATTCGAATTTTCGATACTAGACTAGTGAACTAAATTATTTTTTTACAAAATTAATAATTAAAAATTATTAGATAATTTATTATATTTAACTAAATTATTATTTATCGATTTTTAACTATCAATTTTATATAAAAATAATTATATAAGAATTTTTATTATATTAGATGCATTGTGAAATATTTGTTAACATTCTTTTGTGTATATATATATATATATATATGCAGTTTTAATTTCTTATGTTCAACTTTTTTGTGAAATAAAAGTTATATAGTATAGAGTACAAAGCTAAAAGTATAGTTAGAAATATGAGGTGTTATTTCTATTCAATTTATATTAAGGGAAGCTACATTAGGAAGAAATTATTAATCACCACGATAGCTAGTAATGTTGACGAGGGTTAGAATATATAATGTCATGTGCAAGGCAAGGGGTTGAGAATCATATGAATATATGATATAGGAGTATATGAATAAGAATTCCGTTAGAAAATTAATAGAGTATTTGTGCAATGTGTATAATGGATTATTTATTTGATTTAATATGAGTTAAAAATAAACATCTAGAGTAAAATACCACTAATTTATCAAACACAATACATTCATATTATTCAAAATAACCATCTGAATATTAAAGACATCTGATATCCTACTAAATCGAACGCAATATAACTTATTGTATACATACAGATACTCCATTGATGGACATGCATGTTTTCCGTAAGGAAAGGAAGTGATTTGAAAGTGACGCGATGAATAAAGTGATTATTTGAATGGATGTGTAAGTGATATAAGTAGAAACGTAATTATTTGTTGTAATACGATAACTATATAAGATAATTATTTCTTCTTTTTCTTCTTCTTCTTTCCACTACAACACTACCCTTCTTCAATTCCCTCCTCTATTATTCTAATTATTATTTATCATCTCTCACCATTTCCATTACCCTTTCATAACCCCCCCTCCCCCCCCCCCCTCCTTTTTACTTACAAATATATATTTATATTTCTCTAGAATTTGTTGGCTATAATTAATATAATCACTTTCTTTTTGTACGGGTTGATTAATTTGTATCATCGATTCATTTCGAAAACGAGTCGTATAGGATGCGAGAGTATAGATCTTGGATTAAGGGATTGGAATTTTGATCGGTTTGGATGTCGCTGTTCAAAAAGTTCTTCTACCGGCAGCCGCCGGATCGACTCCTTGAGGTCTCCGAGAGGGTCTTTGGTACGCATACATTCCCCTTCTTACATTTTTCCAATTTCTTATTAGGATGCATTTCCTTCTGATACGTTACGCTTGTTCTTGTTTAATTTTGGAACAATGCATATGTATGTAGATTTATATACGTACATGGTAATGTGGTAGATATAGTTATTACAATGCAGAGTCTTATGTTCCATTGAGTTGAGAGCTACTGTTATATTGTGCTTCTAAGAATGGAATGGATTGGATTTTGTTGCATTCATTCCCTCTTCAGAGTGTGATAGATAGAATCTGGAATCAGATACTAATTAAGGGTTTATATATATATGAAAGCTACTACTTTAGAGAACATATGATGATACATCAATTATTCATTGAATGATTCTTGCATTATGATAGTAGAGTTTGGAATGTGAGAGTTTGCATAGTGGCTTTGTAGTTGTAGATTTTGATAAAAGTCTTAAGGCTGTAATTTGCTGGCTCTTGAGCATGATATTATTGGTTGTGGTCATATATATCTTGAATAAATAGAATGGTTAGTCTATTTGTTACTGCATCTTGATATGAAATGTGTATTGTTTCTGTAACCATCATGTGCCAGCTTTATAACATTTATTTATGTGGTGTTTTATACTTCCATCTCTTTCTTCATTGAAGGGTTTTTTTTTTCCTTTTGTGGTAATTTTGGAAGGCATTCTTTAGAGTGGAATATAGGTAAAAGACTTCAATGGTAATAAAATATTGAATGTGGATATTTGTTTCTTCTGGTTACCAACTACTTTATTGCCATAATATGTTACCACTGAACCTTCTCTCTCTTTTTTTCTTTGTTTCTTCCCCATGGTGGTGGTAATTCTGGAAGATATGCTTTAGAGTTAAGACCACTACACATCAGCAAGCTATCGAACTCAATTTATTTTTTCTTTGTGAGACTATTGTTCCTAGACAATTATATTTATTTATGCTCTAAGATAACTGCTTCAATTAAATTTTAGTAAACTAAAGAGGTATTTGCCAGCTTGAATTAGTTTATCTGATATGCACTTAAGGTCTTTGGATTTTTAAGATTCTGATCATAATGGAAAGAGAACTCTTGCTTACTTATATTTGTTATGTATTTTTTTCAGTATTTGACTGTTGCTTCTCGACGAATGTGATGGAAAAAGAAGCGTACAAAGATTATATAGGGGGAATAGTAGCAGATCTACAATATCTGTTTCCAGATGCTTCAATCATGGTATTCAATTTCAGAGAAGGGGGAACGCGGAGCCAGATATCAGATGTGTTGGCACAATTTGACATGACGGTTATGGAGTACCCTCAGCAATATGAGGGTTGTCCATTACTCCCTCTGGAGATGGTGCACCATTTCCTCCGATCAAGTGAAAGCTGGTTGTCTGTGGAGGGGCAGCAAAACGTGGTGTTATTTCATTGCGAAAGGGGGGGTTGGCCTGTCTTGGCGTTCATGCTAGCAGGTCTTCAATTGTACAGGAAGTGGTATACAGCGGAGTTGAGGAGTCTTGAAATGCTGTACAAGCTAGCATCTAAAGAACTCTTGCAACTCGCATCTCCTTTGAATCCCCAACCTTCTCAGTTGAGATATCTCCAGTATGTTTCCAGAATTTTGGGTTCTGAGTGGTCTCCACAAGAAACACCCTTGCTTTTGTACTGTTTGATCCTCAGAGACCTTCCATTGTTTGGTGGTGGAGAAGGTTGCAGGCCAATTGTTCGTGTCTATGGTCCAGACCCTACAAGACCTGCCAATAGTAGCTCTAACATTCTTTTTGAAACTCCAGGTTCCCTCATTCGACACTACCCGCAGGTTATGTAAAATTATGTTATTCTTCAATTGATGAGAATTAATTCGATATCATGTCTTCTAAGAAATTTTAACCACAGGCAGAATGTACACCCGTGGGAATTGATATCTATTGTTGTGTTCAAGGGGATGTTGTTCTTGAATGCATACATTTGAGTGAAGATTTAGTTCACGAGGAAATGATGTTTAGAATAATGTTTCATACTGCATTTGTTCACTCAAACATATTGATCTTGAGGCGTGACGATATTGATGTTGTGTGGGATTCAAAGGAGCAGTTTCCCAAGGACTTTGAAGCAGAGGTAATTTTATTTATTGTCATCGTCATTTTCTGATGAAGTAGGAGTTTAAAACCACTCATATTTGCATCAGGTGCTTTTCTTGGACGTTTATGATCTTGTACATAATCTATCCCCAGGCAACGTAAGCCGAGATATAAGTGACACTGAAAGTGATTCATCAGATGAGTTCTTTGAAGTGGAAGAGATCTTTACGAATACAATTGATGCACTTGAAGGTAGAGGAGAATTTGGCTCTCCTTCAGATCCTCTTACTTCTCAAGACTCTACTTCAGATGATGGGAGTCACCAACAGGAGGTTGGAATGGTAGAATCCGGTATTAACACAGTTAAAGATATTGTTGTTGATGATGTCAAATATAAGTTTCAAGGGATGACAGATTCGGATCCTCATGAGGTTAGAGACATTGTTGTCGATGAAGTGGAGATTAAGTCGAATTCAACTGCAGACAATATGGATTTGCAAGATGAGGAGGTGACAATTATGCAGAAAAATTTTGATGAAGGGGAGGAAAAGCATGATCTTTCTATGTCACATTCTGCTCATAAACTACATTCATCAGTTAATGACCCACCTCTTGAGTCAACCACAACTTAACTTCAAATCCAATGCTTCTGCCAGTACCTCCTCCACCTCCACCCGCACCTCCACCTCTATCTAGTAGATTACTTACAACTCCTCCTCCTCCCCCTCCACCTCCACCCCCACCCCCTTCTATATCATCTTTTGACCATAGAGACAAGTCTGTTTATTCATCCGTAACCGTAGTTGGAGAATTATCAAATGTAGTCTCCCTTTCTAATTCACCAGCATCATCATTAACACCACCACCTCCTCCTCCTCCACCACCACCACCTTTTTCAAAATATGGAGTTCCAACAATTCCTCCACCTTCCCCTCTCCATATTCCTTCTACACAAGAAGATCCACGGTATCTTCCCTTGCCGATCCCCACTAATTCCACCACCTTTACCACCATCATCCTTGCCTTTACCATCCTTCACTAATATAGATAGTAATCCACTACCACCTCCTTTACCTGAATGTCTACCAACACAATCTCCATCTCCCTTGATTACATGTCCACCACCGCCACCGCCCATTTCAAGTAGGGCTCTACCGCCACCACTACATTCTTCTCCATTAAATGAATTACTTGAAACACCACCACCACTATTTCCTTCATCAAGTGGAGCACCACCTATACCACAACTTCCTCCACCAACACCAGCAGTTCCTTCATCAAGTGGAGAACCACCTGCTCCTCCATCAAATGCACCACTATCAACACCACCATCCCCTCCATTATCAAGTGGAGCACCACCACTACCATCACTACTTGCTTCATCAAAGGAATAAAAAATATGATTTTCTTTTTAGATTTTTTTCTTTATTAAAAGAAACAATTTTCGTTCTTCATTAAAATTTTACTTTTTCACATTACATTAGTCTTACCCATAAATCAAATGCTCCATTTCTAGTCACAAAAAAAAAATATTCCATTTCTGAGCTTCGGATTAGGCCCATAAAGAGTTTGGGCCTGGGCCCAATTCATCACTTTTCAGTCCTTCATTCACTATTCCTTCCACTCTTTCTGAGCCAACCACTGCACTACACAATTTTCCGGCACCTCGCCGTTCTACGCTGTCTCCGACGACCACACAATCCGCCACTGTTTCTTCTGTTTTAGAGTCCAGTCTTCTGCGTGAGCCACACATACTCACAGTGACATTGGTGACGATAGTTGGCGATGGCGGGAAAAGTGTCGAAGGCAGCATTCGATGCGAAGATGTGGAAGCTCTTGAAGGAGTACAGCCAGGTGGTGGTGGTTACCACCGATAACGTTGGTTCCAACCAAATCAATGGCATACGGAGGAGTTTAAAGGGCGACTCCATTGTCGTTATGGGGAAGAACTCCATGATGAGGCGCTCCTTCACGCTTCAAGCTGGAAACAATTCCTTCCTCAACCTTACTCCTCTTCTTAGGGTAAGAATTAAGAATTAACAATTTCAAGATTAAAAAATTAGGGTTTTGAAGAGGATTCTTTTTGAGATTGAATTGGATTGAATTGAATCAGGGAAATGTAGCGTTGATTTTCACCAAAGGAGATATGAAGGAGGTTAGCGACGGGGTTGCTAAGTTGAAGGTCAAGTTTACATTGTTCCTTGTTTTTTCTTATCCTGTTTAGTCATTTTTGTTGTGTAATTTGCTATGTAATTGTGTTCATTTTTTCTTTTTGAGTAAGGGTTTTGGTAGTTTGATTCATCCTTTGCAATTCTTCTCTCTTTGTATACAACAATACTTAGAGTTAGATACTTAGATTGCATTAGGTAGCTTAGACAACAAGAAACATGTGAAACGAACCATGTGTTGCAAGACACGAATTTCCTATGGTTTTTGTTCTTCTAAACTGAGGAGATAGAGGGATGATCACTTTGAATTTTCTTCAGCCATTCACTTAAGTTTATTGTCTTAATTGAGATTGATTAGGAGCCTTGGCAGTGAAGCCGTGTTATTAAAGCTTAGTTCTGTATATTTCTGGCACAACTTACGAGTCCAATTCGAGATAATCCCATGCCTTTGTGCCCTGCTCCTCAGAGCTTCCCAACACTTCCATTGCTTTTTGATTCTATACTCATAGATTTAGCTAAAACTTCTGTGTTATTCATTTGTGCTAGCGAATTAAGATACTAGTGTGTGTCAGTATTGTTTATGATGCCATCTTGTGGTTTGCATTAGAACTAACTAGTGAGAAATAAACATTCTCAACATCATGCCTGCTTTGTATTTAGTTGATTTACCTGCCATATAAATATTGGTCATGTTTTCGGTGAAGCTTTGTTTCCTTAGGAAGTAATCTATGAGTCTAATGTATTTTAAGTAACTATTTCCGCAGGTTGTTAATCCTCTTCTCATGTGCTCCAAATACTTGTCATATGAATCGTACCGCAATTGTTCTTACATGCAATCTGGACAGTTGCCTTTGGGCCTCAAGTGTTGTAACCAGCAGTTGTTGCAGGATTCTGAACCTTTTTTGGTATGCTCAAAATTCACGCCGCACCAGCATTGTTTAATGACGAGATCAAGACAGCTCTTGGCGATGAGTGTATGGTCTCCTCTTCTCCTTTTGGCTGGTAACTTGTGATGTTGAAAAACTTTTCCAATTTTTGTCCCGTGTTTTCTGTGAAGCATAACTTTCGCATCTTTTCCTTGAGCACTATTGACTTCAAGCTGAATCCTCCATTGTCACAATGTGAAGATGCAAATGATTTTGATCAGGGTCTCTGTTTGGGAATGGTGATAAACAATTTTTGTGCTTTGTTTTAATAAGAGTATAGAAAATGCTTTCATGTGATTGTTTATCAACTTCGTTCACAATCAATGTTTGTGTTAAAAGTATATACTTAGCATTATACAAAGTTCTCAATTATCCCCATTTATGATCCATCAATTTTGTCCATGTCTTTTCTTTATTTATTGCGAAACATCTCTTTCATCATGCCAATGTGGTAATTACTAATTTGCATCATTTATCCTTCTTGTTCTGATATCCTGTCATCCTGATTTGAATTTCATGGGTTTCGGTTCTGTTCATTGCTATAATTGATTTCATTGTGAGTAAAGCATAGCTTCTTAATTTCGAATGAGTGACTAGAAGAGAAATATTGATGGAAATTGGTAAGAATCATTTTATACATGGGGAAGTGCTAGTAAGTTTAATTAGAAGAACGATATTATGGTGTGATTATTATCCTTGAGTACATAAGTTATATTAATTTCTAATGGAGAGCTTAAGGAGAACGAAAATGAAGGAAAATAATCTACAATGTAAACTTGACTTTTTAAATAATGTTGCTGACTTTAGATCCAATAATGAACTTCATATAATGTTTAATAATGCTCTTGTATTTAAATTTGAGTTGCATCAAAATCAATGTTATCAACTCTTTAAATAACTAGTAAACATTTTCAATGGTTACAACTTACAAGTTTAGTTTTCTAGATCTAAATTGGCGACATTATGAATAAATTCTTATTACTTTACGAATTGAGATTTATAAATTTAAGTTAATCTAAATGCTAAACTCTGGAAACTTATGTGAGTTTTAGATCTTTATTTTTATTTTTATTTTTATTTTAGTTATGTTAGATCACAATTTCCATATCAGATAAGCTGTGTGTAGCATCAAATAGATTAGTGGCCAATATGTTGCAATGACTTGTTTGTTGTTTCGACCCCACCACTAAATTTCCCCCAACTTGTCTTGCTAACATCATGGGGTTAGACAGAGAAGGTTAGTGAATGCTCGCATTGCATATATATATGGAAAAGTCTGTTTGTACAATCAAAGACAATAAACACCTACTTTTATATATCCTCTTTTTATTTCACCTTTTCTTTTCTTAAAAAAATAATAAGGTAGGAATTTCAATTAAAAGAAGTTAGAATCACAATCACAAAAAGAAAGAAAGAAAGAATACTTGAGAACTTTGTGTGGTGTCAAATTTAGGTATTAAACATAGGCGTTCATATAACATTATTCCTTTTTATTATTATTTTAGAAACCTATAGGTGTTTATGTATTCGATCTATGTATTGTATTGAAAACAAGTATTGTTGAGTATTTTAGCAGACAAGATGTATGAATAATTGAATACCTAAAAATTATTTTAAAAATATGTTTAAATTTATTATTGAGATAAAAATCATTGTCAGGGTAAAGTTAGCGGCTAGATGATGAGGCCAAGATTTTGTTGGTGGCTAGAGTGAGGAATTGAGAGAGAAGGTTAGGATGTGGGGAATGAGGATTTAAAAAAGAGTAAATATGCGTTAGTAATGGGCAAAATAATCATTTTTATTGTAATATTTATTTAGTTTTAGCTAAGAATATATAACTACTAAACTAGTAAAGGCCGAATAAACATTGATCTGAAAAATATTAGGTGAACAAATTATTTTAGTTGGATATTTTATATTTATCAAATCACATTTTTATTGGTTATGTTTAATATAATACAATAAATATAATAAAAGAATTATAGTTTAGTGTTTAAATAATTTGTAAGAAATATAACTTAAAGGAAATAAATTATGAGAGACAAAAAATGATATATAGAAAATTATTATTATTATTATTATTATTATTATTAGTTTCCACATTTTAAAAACCATTACTACTTATATTATAGCCCTAAGTTTTATAATGCATGTAAACATTAGCTGGGTGTACAAAGTGATGAATGTAGACGTAACATTTTCCTATTTTTAATCCTACCTTAAAATAATAAATATTTTTAATCCAACCTAGTTCCATGCGATATGTTTATTATATTAGATGATGGCACAATGTGTTGGGTAATTAAATCGTTTTTATTTAAAAGATATTTGTTTTTATACTTAATTACTGTAGGCTTGATAACAATATTTTTTCAGGATATAATATTCTAAAATTTTTTTAATTAACAATAGTAAAAAATTTTTAACTTTATTGAACAAAAAAAATCTCTTAATAATTAAAATACACACTTGATTAGTCTATATAAATAATGAATAAGAGTATTATTTATATCTATTGCACATAGCAATTATAATTTGTCATATATATAAACTGTTGTGACTATTCTATTGTCAATAGGTATAATATTTTAAATATATACAATTTTTAAAGAGCTGTGTCTTTTTAACTAATAAGTATAATATTTTAAATATACACCATTTTTAAAGGGTTGTGTCCCTTTATCCAAATGATACTATGTACTATTATTATAATTGACAATATATGAACACTTGGTAACCGTTTATTAATATTAATAATAATATTAATAAATATTAATTAATCAAATTTGTGAATATCTTTTAATTCTTTCCTATTTACAAAATTCTAAATATCATACAAGTATATGCATAAAAAATGTGTCACTAAGATTAAATATTTTTTTGTATAAATTTTAAAGTTCTAACGAAGTAATAGATGTCTAATCGATTAAACTTATTATTCATATGCTAGTATCAAAAATCACACACATTATTTATACCCTCCAAATTCAAGAGTCTATGATTTTAAACATTTATATAGCCTTGTGCTCATCCTAGTTTCATGAATATTTACGAATTACAAAAATAAAATCTCTAACTTTCTCGGTTAGAGCTGCACTACTCCTATAAATATAGGTGGAATCTTTTGATAAATAATATCATAATTTCATTAAGAGTTTTAACTCACCCTACTAATTTATTGTAAATAGCACTAAATCCTATACTTTAGTGTTTCAATTGTTAAATAACTTGTTATTACCCGTTAAACCTTAAAACTAGTGGTCTACTAGAATAATGTTGGATTATCATCATTTAACAATAATAAGTTTTAATCCCATTTTAGCAGTAGTCTCTTTGATTTTATCCCTTGACAAACCTTTAGTTAAAAAGTCGGTTAAATTTCCTTGAGATGTTACATAAGTGATGGTAATTATACTATCATCTATTAGTTGCCTCACAAATTCATGTCTCAAACTTATATGTTTAGACTTTCTATTATAAACCTTATTATATGATCGAGACATGGTTGATTCACTGTCACAAAAATTTGAAATGGTTGTCGTCTACTGTGGCCAAAACTTTATATCATATAACAAATTTCTTAATCATTCTGCTTCTTTACCTGTGGCTGATAAAGCTACAACTCAGCCTTCATAGTAGAATGTGTAATACATATTTGTTTCTTTGAGGCCTAACTTATAGCTCCACCATCTAGGGTGAAAATCTATCCTGAAATGGATTTGTTATCACTAAAATTTGTAATCCAACTTGCGTCAGAATAACTTTCTAAAATTGTGGGATAATCACTATATGTAATCCCAAATTTATGGTTTTCTTGAGATAACCAAGAACTCTTGTTATAACTTTCTAATATTGATTGCTAGATTTTTTTTGTAAACCTTGATAATTTATACATAACAAATGCTATATCAGGCCTGGTACAATGCATTGCATACATTAAATTTTCTATAACACTAGCATATTCTAATTGTGCTATAGGTCTTCCCATGTTTCCTTTTAATTTAAACTTAGGATCATAGGGTGTATTGGATTCTTTAACTGTGAAATGATCAAACTTTTCCAATATCTTTTTGATATAATGAGATTGATTTAAAGTAAAGCCAACTTTATTCTTATGCAACTTTATGCCTAATATTATATCAACTTCATTTAAATCCTTCATCTTGAATTTAAAAGTTAGATACTCTTTCGCTACACAAATTCTTTCTAAATTTGTTTCAATGATTAACATATCATCAGCATATAGACAAATAATTACTGCATAATCTTTAATAAATTTTGAGTAAATACATTTATCCGTACTATTAAGTGAGAAACAATTTGATAACACCACTTAATCAAATTTTTCATGCCATTGTTTAGGCACTTGTTTAGACCATACAAAAATTTAATTAATTTATAAACTTTCTTTTTATTTTCGGATAGTATATAGCCTTCTGATTGCTCCATATAAATTTCTTCATTAAGATCTCTATTTAGAAAAGTTGTTTTAACATCTATTTAATGTATATGAAGCTTGTGAATGGATGCTAATGCTACAAGAGTCTTAATAGAAATCATTCTTACCACAGGTACGTAGATATCAAAATAGTCCAGACCTTCTTGTTGTCTAAATCCTTTGGCCACTAACCTTGCTTTAAAGATTTGTAATGAATCATCAGTGTTATACTTTCTTCTAAATATTCACTTACATTTTATAGGCTTTGATCTTGGAGGTAAATCAACCAAGACCCAAGTATTGTTGATAATATTGAATCCATTTCATTATTTATTACTTCTTTCCAAAAAATAGAATCCCTTAAAGTCATAGCCTCTTTGAACGTTTAAGAATCACCCTCTATATTCATCACAATAGGAATTTTTTTTGTCACAGAATTCTTAGTTTCTTCTACCAAAAAGGTGATAATCTGAGAAGAAATAAAATCTGGACCCAAGTCCTTTTCTTTTCTCATTCTCAAACTCTTCCTTGGTTCAATTGATTCTTTGTCACTTAGACATTTATTATTTTGATTATTTATTTCTTATGAAATTTAGTATCATTTAGGGATATTCTGAACTAAAAGTTGAATCATTGATAAATTTATTTTCAATAAATTCTACCTCTCTTGATTCAACAACTACATTAGACACTAAGTCTAATATTCCATATGCTTTAGAATTTTAAGCATATCCTATGAAAGTGTCTTTTATGGCTCTTAGCCCCAATTTAGTTTTCTTTTGATCAGGAACACAATAAAAAGATAAACACCCATACACTTTCAGATAATTCAAATTAGGTTTTCTTCCTTTCTAAATTTCATAAGGGGAAATATTTCTGTATTGATGGTATCCTATTATGAATATGACATGATGTCAATAATGCTTCACCCCATAAATTGTAAGACAAATTTACATTTAGTAATATTGAATTAACCATATTCACTAATGTACAGTTTTTTCTTTTGTTGCCATGTTGTGTTCTATAACCATGTCATTATGCATATTTTGTACTTTTTCTACAATCATAGTAATTAAATTCTTCTCTTCCATTAAGTTGGTCTTTGGTACTTCTTTTTTCAGAAGTCTACATTCTTTGATGTAATGTCCTTTCTTGTGACAATGATGACACTCTCTTTGTCTCTTCTTGTCTTTCTTTGAATCTTTTAATAACTTTTTTTTTCTTCTTATTGGTGTTGTCTTCACCAATATGATTCACTTTAAAACTTTGAGAGAGATACACAACATCATATTTTCTAGTTTTTTTCTCTATACATATGTCTTAGTAATTTATCAATTGTAAAGTCCTTATCAAGATATAAAAGTTTCTTCCTATAACCATTCTAAGATAAAAAAAATTTTAAAATAATTATTCCAACTTATAATGATTCAGTGATCACCACTTGTAGATCACGAAGTTTATTTACAAGGATTTATAATTCATGAATTTGATCCATAACATGCATAGTATCATTTATAATAAATTTGAAATATTTCATCATAATAAACTTATATGTTCCTTGTCGTTCAGTGTTGTACGTTTCTTCTAAAAACTTCCAAATCTCCAATGATGATTGAATTGATATGTAGAGATCATAGAATCGGTCGGATAAAGTGTTGAAAATATAACTTCGACATGCAAAAGTATTTTCATCACGTTTTTTATTTAATTGAGTAATCTTTTTCTTTTCTTCCGGTGTGACATTTTCAGCAGCATAGGCAATTGGTGTAGTCTTTGGGTCAATCATATATGCAAGATTGAGAACCGAAAGAAGAAACATCATCTTGTATTTTCAACGGTTGAAATTTATTCCATCAAAGTGATCCAACTTGACAAACTCTTGATTCATGACCTTGAATGTGGTGTTTTGATCTTGAGCCATCTTCAAATATCTCTCTAAAATTATTGGGTATATGAAGATGGTTTCAAGACACAATTAGATTACTTTCTTTAGAGAGATATTTGTCTTTACACTTAGTTGCTATAGGATTGATGACAATACTCTCCTAAAATATAATGAAACCTGAATTTCTTAATTAACAATAGTAACATTCTAACTCAGGACAAGATGAAATTGTTGAAGAAGCAGATCTCAAGATGGAATAAGAAGGTTTTTGAGAACATCAATGCAAGGATAAATAATTTTGAAAAAGAAATAGCCAAAGTGGAGATTAAGTTAGAGAAAGGAGAGGAGGTATAAATCAATCTGAGTAGAAGGAAGGCATTGACAGGTCAATTAGAGTTATGGTATAAGAGGAAAAGGGGAATATTGGAAGCGAATGCCAAAGGAGAAATATATTAAAGAGGTGGATAAAAATTCAAGATATTTTCACACTATGGTAACAATTAGGAATCGAAGAAAACAAGTGGTGGAGCTAAGATGCGGTGGTCAAAGGGTAAAGGATCCTAGAAGAATCAAACAAGAAGCTCGAAGGCTCTTCATGAACTTATACCACCAAAAGGTTATGCTAGAGATAAAAATCAAGGAGGAATTGCTGAGTAGAATATTTAGTGAGTAGGCGGATGAGATTGAAAAACAACCCATAATGAAAGAAATCAAAGAAGCGGTCTGGAATTGTGGCTTTACAAAGTCACCGTCCTAATGGTTTCAATATGTACTTTATTAAGAAAACTTGAGAAATTATTGGAGGAGAATTTAGTGTATCAGTGATGAGTTTCTTTAGATTAGGCTTCTTACCGAGATCGCTAAACATGACTTGGGTCACTTTAGCAGCAAAAGTGGACGTTCCGAGCGAGATGAAGGAGTTTCAACCTACCAGTCTGATTGGAGGCATATATAAAATCATTTCAAAAATTCTGATAAAAAGGATGAAGGCGGTGTTGGAAAGTTTAACAGGTGAAGTTCAAACAGCTTTTATACAAGATAGACAAATCTTTGATGGACTCCTTATTGCATGCAAAATAGTTGCATGGCTGAAAAAGAAGAAAACAAAGGAAATCATTGTGAAGTTAGATTTTAGAAAAGCGTATGACATTGTTAGATAGAGCTTTGTTGATCATGTTCTTGAACGCATGAGATTTGGTGCCATTTGGAGGGGATGGATACAAGGACTATTCAAAACAGCAACAATGTTAATACTTGTCAATGGAAGCTGAACTGAGCCATTCCAAATGAGGAGAAGACTGCACTAAGGTAACCTTATCTCGCCCTTCCTTTCGTTTTAGCAGTTGAAATGTCGAATAGAATGTTGTGCTTGGCAAGGGAAAAAGAGTTCATTAATGGCTTGGAGATTGGGACAGAAAAAATTATATTGTCCCATCTCCAATTCATTGATGATACAATGTTGTTTTGTCCTCCTGATCATGATACTTTAGAGAACTATAGGAGAATTCTTGATTGCTTTGGTATGATGTCGGATTTGCAAATAAACTATCATAAATCTACTTTGATCTCGGTAAATATGGCAGTATCGAAAGTGAAGCTCTTGGCGGATGAAATGAGCTGTTCCGTGAAAAAATTACCTATAATTTACATGGGCATCCCTCTTGGTGTTAATCCAAAGGAGTTAGTAACTTGGAAATTGGTGCTAAAAAATATAGAAAAGAAATTATCCAAATGGAAGGCAGGACTTCTATCTAGAGTTGAAAGGTTGCAATGATTAAGGCGGTCTTAAATAATCTCCCAATATACTATTTGAGCCTCTTCAAGATGCCCAAAGCAGCGGAGAAAAAAATAATTACACTCCAATCAGCATTTTTTTGGGGTGAGAAGGATGGTAAGAAGAAGATGCCAACTATCAGTTAGAGTCAAATTCAAAAACCAAAAGAACATGGAAGTTAGAAGTGGGAGACATTATTATCAAAAATGCAGCGTTACTTTTCAAATGGTGGTGGAGATATGTGTAGGAAGATAAACCCCTATGAAAGCAGATCGTGACTTTTTACAATGATATGAAGCTTTCTCTTCATAACTTTAAAGTCACAAACTCTGCTGGACCATGGAAAGACATAATTAATGGGGTAAAGCAAAATGTCCCTATGGAGATTATTGCGAATCACGGATTAAGGATGTGTGTAGGGAATGGAAATAAAATGAAATTCTGGGAGGACAGGTGGCTAGGAGACTTTAGCCTGAAAGATAAATTTCTGAGACTCTTTGTCATATCGAGTAACAAGAATGATGTGATTGCAAATTATAGTTTTTGGGATGATCTCTTCTAGAACTGGAACCTTCGGTGGAGGAGGAGTTTTTTTTAGTGGGAGCGTAAACACCGTGAGAAATTATATTTTTATTTTGCAAAATATTTTCTTAAATGTAGGTACAGAGGATAAAGTGGTGTGGACGTTCATGATAGATGGAAGCTTCACTATCAAGTCAATGATAAATGCTGTAGAGAAAAACTTTGGTTTTGTCGAATCTAAACACTTCTTTGATAATATATGGAGAGGAGCCGTTCCCCCAAAGATGAAAATGATAGCTTGGTTTGCAATTTTGGGAGGTCTGAATACAAAGAAAAAGTTAGCAAGGTTGAATATTATAGGAGACAGTGAGACTACTTATGGGCTGTGTGAACGACATGAAAAAAACGAAAATCATCTCTTTATTCATTGCAAGTTGGTGAAATTTCTATGGACAAAAGTATTTCAATATGGTGGGATACAATGGGTTAAATCAGCAGAGTTAAAATAATTTTTGGAGGCTTGGTGCGATCAAGAAGCAACTAAGTGCAGAAAGAGGAGATGGATCTATCTCTAGTTTGCAGTTATTTAGGTGGTTTGGAAAATGAGAAATCAAAAGATATTCCATAATAAAGTAGATCAAGTGGAGGATATTTGGAGGGAAATAAAAAATCATTGAAAAGAATGGGATGGCTACATCAAATGGAAGAAACAAGAGAGGATGCAGGTAGAAGAAACACATATGAAGAAAGATATCATTCAAAGGAATAACCAAAATAGTTTATATTGGTGGCTTTGTGTAGAATTTATCCATGAAAAACAAATGTAGCAACTAGAGGATATCTTATAACTGCAAATAATTATTTGGTGGCTTTTTTCTGTGATTCTATGATGCGTGCAGGTAACTTAATGGCAGATGAAATTCAGAGAGTGAAACAATTTATTTTGGAAGAGTCAATTGGAAGAATAAAAAACCTGCAGGTGATGTCAAATAATCAAAGATGAGTGCATTGGACATCAAGAAAAGACTACAAACAATGGAACTTTAATTTTGAAAGAAATAAATTCTTGAATCTGCTGCATAATTTAAAAAATTTTACAGATTCATTGTACAAATTTAAACGACTTCAATCACTTCAGTACTTGAAAAAACTTTGCAAAATCTAAAGATTGCCAAAAAATTTATTGATGTGAGTGTTCCTGATAAAGCAGTTGCCATTAGCAATACATATTTTTCTGAGTTGTGTATGATAACCATTCTCTTTTTGTCTTGATGGCCATGTCAAAGGGACATTAGAGTTTGGGACAAGGCATCTTTTCTCTAATGGAGTGGTTTGTACTTTGTTTGGGGTTGTGGTGGTATGAATATGATAGATGATGTTTTGTTTTAAATGATGTATTGTGCTTGATCTTTTATATACTTTGGTTGAGATTTTTTTGTGTTGTTTAGCATCTATAGTGATGCCACCTCTCTCTTTGTGATCGAGAATCTTGTAAAATTGATTTAAAAAAAAATCTGCTCTTTTGAATAAAAAAAAAATTAATAGTTAAAATATACATTTTAGTCTGTATAAATAATGAACAAAGATTTTATTTATATTTATTGTACATAGCAATTATAATTTGTTATGTACATAAATTATTATAACTCTTCTATTGTCAATAGGTAGAATGTTTTAAACATATACCATTTTTAAAGAATTGTGTCTTTTTAATTAATAGATAGAATGTTTTAAATATACACCGTTCTTAAAGAATTGTATGTATTTTTTTAACTAAATAATACTATATATTATTATTATAATTAACAATATATGAACGATCAGTTAATAATTGTTTATTAATATTAAATCAAATTTATAAATACTTTTTATAATGAATAAAAGAAGTTTTTTATTTTATTTCTTGCTATTAGCTTTTCAGTAAAAGCAGCTTTTATTTTAAACATTTGTAAACACTTTGGGTGGTTATATATCAAATAAAGATGAAAATGTTTTTTTCTTAAACATCGTTAAGGGGAGTAAAAAACGGATTAGATAATTTATAACATCATCATTAATTGTTTATTATTATAAATGAATAAGTTAAAATATGTAAAGTTTATAAGCAGAGAAATTAAAAAATATAGTAGTATATATATGATGATATACCATATATAACAATATATAACTCCACTTTCTTCATTAATTTTTGTTCTAATAACTTAATGTGAATACATATGATGATATAGGATATTGTTTTGTGACGTCACACTTTAGTCAGTTTTCTTATTTAGATAATTATTTAAATTTTTTAATTTAATTAACTGAAAATATAGAATAATGTCATACTGTTAGTTAATTCAAACTTGTATTCAATTTATTTTCTCAAATCTGCCATCATAGTTTTCAGGTTTAAATAATAATGATCTACATTGCTAAAACAACTCCTAATTATCGCATCCAGGTGAAATCTGCATTATGGAACACCTTTATTATTATTATTATTATTATTATTATTATTATTATTATTATTATTATTATTATTATTATTATGAGGAACACATGCATGCATGATATAATGTTATTATTATTATTATCATTATTATTATGCTCAAACATGAGGAACACATGCATGCATGATATAATGTTATTATTATTATTATCATTATTATTATGCTCAAACATGAGGAACACATGCATGCATGATAGAGAAGTACTTTGATGACGAGTGGTGTATATATGCCCACTTGGCAACAAAGAAAATATTTATTGCTGTTATATTTCTAAATAAAGAAAGAAGTCAATATTTTATACGTTTTTGAAAAATATTTAATCTTAATGTGTCATTCTTTCATCTTTTTCAACTAAAATTTACGGACTCTTTATCAAGATCAAATAATATATAGCTATCCAATGGAGTGAATGGACAAATGTTGCAAAGTAATATATATTAGTATATTAAAGACCAATTAAACCCTAGAAATCTTTTTATATTTGACTATTAATTCTTTTTAAATCATAGTTCAAGTAAAACAAAATAATTTATTTTCATTAAAACTCAAATTGATATATAATCTTGACGTATTTTTTTATATTATTTTAACTAATATCGAGATCATTGTGTATGAATTAAATAATATAAAATAACTAGTATAATAATTATACTTATTATATATAAAAGCTCATTAAGTAAACTAAAAAATAAAATAAAATTTGACAACTTAGTTATTATCTCCTCACCAATGCAAGTTGGCACCAATGAATAAGAGTTTGTGATCCTACACAGTCTCTCGTGAAGGATGGGAATATAAATTATTTATTTGAGAGAATCGTTTACTTTATGCATTTTCAGTAGTCGAGGGATTAGTCATTAGACTTCCGATCTGATAAATATCCTGATACAAATCCAAAAGAAAAAGTTATTGTCTCCTCCAAAATCATATAATATAATATATTTCACACCATTTGCTGACCACCATGCATATACCTCATTTTTTATAAATAGGACTTCGTTCTTTCCACGAGAATCATCTATCTATAATAAGAGAGATTTCTAGACACCTTAAGCAGCAATAGTATTATTATTGGTGAAATCAAATCAAGAAGGTATAATTAAAAAGAGGAGCCATGGTTCTTATTAATTATGATGATAATGAGAAGAAAAAGAACAAGATCCTCATCTTTGCTGCAAATGGGTATCTTGGTAAATTCATGGTGAAGGCAAGCCTTTCCATGGGTCATCCAACTTATGTTTATGTTCGTCCTTCCAAACCCAACGATTCTTCCAAGCTTCAAGTTCTCAAGGATCTTCAATCCTTGGGTGTCACCATATTCCAAGTAATTAATAATTTAATGTATATAATCTTAGATACATATAATATTTTTTGGTTTTCTAAGAGCATCCTCTTCTTTATTATTACTTCCTTTTTGAGCGTCGACCAATTAGCGACGGTATAAAGTGTCACTATTATTGATAGTGAGAAAATTTTCCTTCACAAAATTTACTTACGTTCTCTTTTAATTGGCATGATCTTTTAAACAGAGTGGTCCTATTGTGTTTTTTTTTTTTTTGTCTAAAGTTAAGAGTGAAACTCGAACTCAAGACTTTTAGATGAAAAAAAAAGACTATACCATTTAAATTATAACTCGTTGGCGTTCTAATGTGCCTTTGCTATTACATAAATACGCTAAATATTAATTGATTATTTACACTCTATGGTCATCAATATTGATTTATTTTTTTAGTTGAACTATATGCATATGTTAATAATTATACACTACAATAAAAATTATTTTTAGTGCAAATTTTTAATAATAATAACATAATATATAATTATTATATATCTATTTAACTTATATTTTTACGATAATTATATATTTATTATTATATATACAATAATGACAATTATACATATTTTTTACGGCTATTAAAAAATATTTTATTAGTAATTATATAATTGACATTAGAACTTTTTAGCGACAAAGTATAAGACGAATAATATTTACTTATCAGTAAATATATTAGTAGTTGTTTTTATTATTATTAAAAGTGATTTTTTTAGTAGTAATATCTTGTACTTGTGATTATCCACTTATTTTAGTTTTAAAAGGAAAACAAATAATTTACATGCACTTTATCACGCATTTTATGTTAAGAACCGAGCAATTTTTTTAAGAAGTATGAACAGAAATCAGGCAGAATATTTACTCTATTGTTTGTTGATTAAGTTACCTCATTTTATTATTGTATGGTAATAATGAATTGAATGGTGAAATAATTAATAATAATAGGGTGAGCTTGATGAACATGAGAAGCTTGTGTCGGCTCTAAAAGAGGTTGATATTGTCATTTCCACTTTGGCCGTTCCACAACATTTAGAGCAGCTCAAGATAATTAGAGCTATCAAACAAGCCAATAATATTAAGGTGACTCTCTCTCTCTCTCTAAATACATTCAACAAGAAATGATGATATATTTTTAAACTGTTTATGATAGAATTTAGGGGTGGCAAAGTGGGCCGCCTTGCCCTAACCTGCCCCGCCCCGCCTAGGCCCGCCTCATAAATGGGGCGGGCCGGTCCGTCCCACCAACTAAAATGAATTTAAAATGCTAGTCCGTTCATTTTATTGCAAATTGGCCGATTAGCGGGTCGGCGGGTTAGTCTGTTTGACTCGTTTTTTTTTTTAAATAAAATTTATTAAAATTAACTAAAAAATAATAATTAAAAAATCAAATACAAATAAAAAATAGTCAAATTATAATATAATTTTTTTACTATCTTTTTTTTATTTTTAACTTCAATAAAATTGTTCAAAATAATATTTGTCAATAGAACTATCGTTATTTTAAAAAACAAGTCACATAATTCGAACAAATATTCAAAATTATAAAATAAAATAAATAAAGTTAATAACTAAAAAAATAATAAAAACAAAAAAAAGTGTTTGAAAATTCTACGATTATTACTTTTATAATAGTAATCACTCTTTTATTTAATAAAAAAAGAAAAATAAAAATGTTCGGCTCGGCGGACCGGCCTGCCCCACTTCGCCCCGCCAAAATCCGCCAATTTAGCAATGCGGGTTTGGCAGATTTTTTTAATTTGGCGGGTTCCAAATCCTAGCCCGCCCCGCCCTTTTTAACGGGTTTACCAGATCGGTCCGACAGATTCAACCCGTTTCGCCAACCCTACTAATGATAGTAGTTGCTATAGTGTGTAAATATGTTTGTCTAATTTATTAAAAATTAATATTTAATTTTAAAAATATAAAAATAAATAATTATTAAATATTTAAAATTTATCATAAAAATAAACTAACTAAAAGTTGAACATCAAATTATAAACACCATAGAATTTACTATATTACAAAGAGTTCACATACATAGCAAAACATATATTAGATAAAATTTTATAATTTAACTCAATTTTAATTATTTTAAAAATATTGTAATTAAGTATGTATTTCTATGTGCAAAATATTGTAATCATATTAAGTGTTTATATTTTGTACGAATATTTTTCACTCATGTCCCTTTTGGTTTAAAATGTTATAATCAAGTTCGAATATTGCAAGATAAATCCTTATTTGTTTTGTAAAAACAAAAGTTAAATTAATACAATATAGCTAGAGGGTTAAGCACAATGTTTAAATTATGAGAACTACTTGTTTGAATTTTTTTTTACTATAAGTTGATGTTTTCACTTAATTAAAAATTGAATAAAATTATAAGAATCGTTAAAATAATTATTTTAATTATTTGATAGATTGTTATTATTGCCGATTACTATACATACATGTAAGTATTGTTTTTAAACGAAATTAATATTTTTGCATTTATTTTTAATATTGATACACTTTTTTAAAATTTAATTTTAATTGTACTATCAGTGTAAAAAATTTTTAACGTACATCAAATTATGTACGTGTTATTACATCAGCAAAATAATTACTTTCAATAATTAATGCATAAATATTAATCTAAACAAATAAAATAATTAAATAATTATATATATAAATTATTATACTATCAGTACATTATCAAAATTAAATTTATTTCTTTATAATAATTGATGAGTGTGAGAGATTAGAAGTTAGAACCTAAATAATAACATTTATATATATGTGTGGCAGAGATTCATTCCATCAGAATTTGGAAATGAAGTTGATAGGGTGAGTGGGCTTCCACCATTTGAGGCAATTCTTGAGAACAAGAGGAAGATAAGAAGGGCAATTGAGGAAGCAAACATTCCCTACACTTTTGTCTCTGCAAATTCATTTGCTTCTTACTTTGTTGATTACTTGCTTCATCCAAATGACAAAACTACCCTCCCTCACATTACCCTTTATGGCACTGGCCAAGCCAAGGGTAATAATAAAAATAAAATATTATTAATTAACCTTAAATATATATTAATTTTTCATAAAATCGGATTTAATAAGATCTTATTATATTAATTAATTTGCATGCAGTTGTATTAAATTACGAAAAAGATGTGGCTGCTTACACTCTCAAAGTAGCAACAGATCCAAGAGCTGAAAATCGAGTAATTATATATAGACCCGAAGGAAATATAATTACTCAGTTGGAATTATTATCTTTGTGGGAAAAGAAGACTGGTCAAACTTTCAAAAGAGTTCATGTTCCAGAGGAAGAAATTATCAAGCTCACTGAGAGTAAGATAATAAAAAATAGAGAAAAAGAGGTCCTCACCTTTTGTCCCGCAAATATTTTTGTCTTTGACTATTGAAAAATACTTTTAAGTCTCTGACTTTCACAAAATTTGGACGGATGAGTCTCTGACGGAAGCATTTGGACGGATCAGTCCCTGACGGAGGTATTTAGACAGAGGGACTGATCCGTCCAAGTTTTGTGAAGGTCAGGGACTTAAAAGCATTTTTCAATGGTTAGGGACAAAAATATCTGCGGGACAAAAGGTTAGGGACCTATTTATCCTTTTCTCTAAAAAATATAATGGTTTTTATTACAAAAAAAAAGTTAAATAAATTATCTTATTATTTATTATATATGTATATAATTTATACAAATAAAATCTTAAAAACAAATTATCTTATTTTATTTATTTTTTAAATGCATCATATACTTCAAATAAAATAATGTTACAATAAATTAGCATGCAATTTATTTTTCCTCTCATATATAATTCTTAATAAATTAATTTATATTATGATATTGTTTGCATGCAGCACTAGCATTTCCAGATAATGTACCTCCAGCAATTCTACACAATATATTCATTAAAGGAGACCAAATGAGCTATGAAATTTCCAAAAATGACCTTGAGGCTTCAAAATTATATCCTGAATACAAATACACTTCTATTGATGCCTACCTTGATCTCTGCTTGGTTAATGCTCCAAAACCTAAATTGGCCACATTTGGATGAGTTATTATTTTGTTTAATTACTCTGCTGGTCTCTATAGTTTCGCAAAATTTTTAATTAGGTCCCTATATTTTTTTTTCTTTTAATTGAGTCCTTACACCAAAATTTTTTTTTTAATTGGGTTCCTACACTTTTTTTTCCTTTTATTTAGGTCCTTGTACCAATTTTTTTTTAGTTGGGTCCCTATAAAATTAAGTCAATTACTACTAAGAGGGACTTAATTGAAAAAAAAATTTGGTGCAGGGACCTAATTAAAAAGAAAAAAAGTATAGGGACCTAACTGAAAATTTCACAAAACTATAGATACTAACAGAGTAATTAAACATTATTATTTTTGTGCTCTTGAGTTTCATCACAATAATAAAGAGAACAGACAGAATTGAAGTTGATCAATTACTGTATCAATATATTATGTATTATTGTATTTTATACATCATTTAGCAAATGATGAGTTACAATAAAATAAATATATGAGTTGGAGTTCAAATTCAATGGTATTATCATGTGGTAATGCTAAGTAAAGTTACACAATTTTGTCTTCTTTATAGAAAATAATTTTTATTAATCCAATCTGCCATTGAATTACAATAATCTATATATTGTGACTATTATTTGTAATGATTTTATAAAATTTAAACATCAACAGGATTATATTCCAAAACTCATACTCATAGTATAGTGTACTTTTCAATATTTCTATAAGCGTCAATTTTAATTTATGAAAAGAGTATTTCAAATGATTTCATAATAATATAAAATTTTATGAATATAATCTACAATGCATAATTTCTAATAATTCTACGTCTAAGCTCAACAGATCCAAAAAAAAAAAAGATTGAGATTGTGGGAGGAGTAACAAGCTAATTAAAGAGTAGGGTATGAAGCTGGGTAAGGATTTAAGAAGTGGAAGAAACTGAGTTGAAGAGATCAAATCTTCGAAAAGAGAGGGTTTTTTTTTTCTACTTTGGGATATCCTTTTTATTTTTTTTCTTCTTTTCAATTTTTTTCCCCTTCAAGACAGCCTCTTGAGCAGCTTTAAGCTATCCTTTTGTCATCAAATTACTTCACTTAAAATTTCAAATTGATAAAAGAAAAGGTGAAGACTCAAGTACAGTCGATTTCACATTTAGTTAAGGGGAATAAAGCATGTTTTATAAGGGTGTCGATACCTCTCCCTATCTTGAGGTCTTGTGTACTAAAGCGGATAATATCGTGCTAGCAGGTGGTCTAAGCTGTTACAGCGTGAAGTTGACTGCACCTGAATTTCCATCATTGTATATATATATATATATGTATATATTATATACTTATATAAAAATTCGTTTTAAATGAATGTTGAATCAAAGACCTCTCACTAAATGTAAAAGATCCTTAGCCACTAAAAAAAGATCACTAATTAATAATTTAATACGTTTTTTTTTTTTTTTTACATAAAAGTCAATTTTATTTTAAATTATCATTAAGTATAATTATTACTTATTAATCTCATTATGATAATATATTTTGGGAGCTGTCCTTTTTAGAAGAATAATTTCAGGAATTTCCTCGCGGGCGAGGGGGCTGCGCGTTGAAGCAGGTGACAAACGGTTGACTGTGGTAAAAAGAAAATTTGAGTTAGAAGGGGATATAATTAGGTCAAAATGAAATTAAATAAAAATAATAAATTTAGAATGAAAATAAAATTGAATAATAAGTGAGCTTGAAATATAGTTTATTGTTTATGTTTTTTATATTTCTCATTGTTCCCTAACGGAATTGATAAACTATTTATTTGACCATGATAAAAGATTATGAAACCAAAGTCCAAAGATAATGATAAGGGAAGGTGGTTGTATTTGAAAATAATAAAGCATTGGAGTCTAGTAGATAATCATATATACAGAAGTGGAAACACATAAATTGACTGTCTAGCATTCCACGACAAAAAAAAAAGGAAGAAAAAACTAATAAGGAAAATAAATTGAGATGAAAATAAGTTCTATATAGTTTCAATAGAAGATACATATATAAAGATAAAACCAATAATATAATGGTTTTTATTACAAAAAAAAAAGTTAAATAAATTATCTTATTATTATATATGTATATAATTTATACAAATAAAATCTTAAAACTCTTAATTGTATGAAAATAATAAAATCTTAAAACAAATTATCTTATTTTATTTATTTTTTACATGCATCTTATACTTCAAATAAAATAATGTTACAATAAGTTCTTTTGAATAGTGTTACTAGTTTTTTATAAATTAAATTAGCATGCTTACTAATTTAATTTGTGTAGTTCAAAGCGCAATTTATTTTTCCTCGATCTCATATATAATTCTTAATAAATTAATTTATATTATGATATTGTTTGCATGCAGCACTACCATTTCCAGATAATGTACCGCCAGCAGTTCTACACAATATATTCATTAAAGGAGACCAAATGAGGGGTTAATGCTCAAATTCGTTCTAAAAGATTACACGATCTTTATTTTTGTTTTTGAATAATTTGTTTAATTAAATTAGTCCTGAAAGATAAACTATAAATTAAATTAGTCCTTCTATCAGTTGGATGATGACGTGTCACGTTAAGTGTCACGTAGCATGATGACGTGACAGTGACACGTGGCATGTCACTTGACATGTAAAAAAGTTTTTTATTAGTTAAAATAGTCCTTAAAGTCCATACGTAAGTCATTTTCATCCCTCAAATTTTAAAAATTAGTCAAATTAGTCTTTATATAATTTTTTTATAATATTAAATTTATAATATTTTTTTATATCACTAATTTTAATATTATTTTTTAAACCTTAATAAACAACATTCTCTTTACATAAAATAATAAAAATAATTAAATTTTTATAAAGTTATTTTGTCATTTGTATTTTAAAATTTTATATTTTTAAATTGTAATTTTTTTATGTGAATTTTTTTTATTTAAATGAGTTTATCAAATTATTGTTGATTATATATTTAAAAATTTAATATTTTAAATTTTACTAAATAATATAGTAATTATTTTAAATTTTAAATCTTTTAAAATTTTTAAAATTATAATTTTTATTATTATTTAATTTATATAGTAAAACTCAATAATTGAAAAACTGGTTTATCGCTACCAGTTTATATAGAAATTGAAGTAAAATTTGTGGATCTTCTTAAATTTTGACTCTAAGTATTACTACCATTACATCCTATATGTAAGTAATACTAATGGTAATAATACTGGAAAAAGTCTAGGGGGCCAGCAATTTTGTTAAATTTTAGCCAGCATGTAACCAGCAAAGAAAAGTGAGTCATTCGATAAAATCTCACACCATTAAAACTATCATTGATGGCTACAAATCACAAAAGTTGCTGGCCCTCTAACATTCCTCGTAATACCGTAATGAAAAAAAAAAAAAAGATGTAGTAAAAAAAATAGTGGTATAACTTTATTTAGGTTAACATACATAAATTTTGATTTTGAGCATATAACTTTGTTTAGGTTAATAAATACATACATTTCAATTTTGAATATATATATATATATATATATATATTCCAGCAAAATGCAATAATGTAAGTAAAAGGTTTTAGAATAGAAAAGAATAAGAGAGATTTTGAGAAGAATTAAAGGAGAGAGATAATTTTATTGAAAAAATTTTTAAGAAGAAAAGATACAATTACTAATATTTTGTTTGTCAATTACATTTCTATTAAAATTAGTAGTATCAAAAAATATTTTAAATTTAATATTATAAAGAAAAATAAAAAAATTATATAAGGACTAGTTTGAGTAATTTTTAAAATTTGAAGGATGAAAATGACTTATGTCTGGACTTTCAAGGACTATTTTGACTAGTAAAATTTTTTTTTACATGTCAAGTGCCACGTGTCACTGACCTGCCACGTAGCACTTAACGTGACACGTCATCATCCAACTGAGGCAAGGACTAAAAAGTGAAATTAAATAGTTAATAGATCTAAACTATGGCTTATTATTCACATTGTTTGTATTTTATATTGTTCATCTAACCAGATTGATAAACTATTTATTTGACTATGATAAAAAATTGGGAAGTGCTAGGGGGACAATGAAAATTTTGAACAACATGAACAACTACCAATCAAATGAAAATATACAACACTCTAATTTAATGCTATTAATTAAATTTACTCTTTTAACCCTACTAATTCACATTGTTTGCACATTGTTCAAAAATCTTGTTTGTTACCTATACTGTTCCTAAAAAATTTATGACACCAAAGTCCAAAATTAATGATAAGGGAAGGTTGCTGTATTTGAAAATAATAAAGCATTGGAGTCTAGTAGATAATCATACAGAAGTTGAAACACCTAAATTGACTGTCTAGCATTCCACGACAAAAAAAAAAAAAAAAAAAGAGAAAAAAAAAAAACTAATACGGAAATTTGAAAATGTCACAGGCTGCTGTCCATTATTCCTGAAGATTTCATGCTCTTTCTCATGTTTACTTTATTTTCTTTTTTGTTAAATAAAAAAAATAAAATGGATTTTTTGTTCTTAATATTCGTAATTTTTAAAAATATTTTTAGAGTTTAATTTTATTTGATTTTATTTTTAACATTTTTAATTTGTATTAAAATTATCCTTAAATGTTAATTCTATCTAAAATATTAGAGATAAAATCGAAAATATTCAAAAATAATTTTGACATAAATAAAAAATATTAAAAATAAAATTAAATAAATCAAAAACGTAAAAAAAAAATTAAATAAAATTAAACGTTAGAAATATTTAAAAAAAAACACAAATAAAAAATACACCTTATTCTAGAACAAATTATACAAGCCAATTCCTTTCCAAACTCAAAGAATTAAACGAGTATTTCAAGTCATTATAATATATTAGTTGAAATAAAATTCTTTCCATCTCTCAACTAACAATTTGAAATTTATTTTCCATTATTAGTACTTACAATAATTAATATTTGATGGATCACTGTTTATTTTTTTTTATAAAGAATATATAATTATTGTTTGGATTCTCTTTTCTTTTTTTTTTCTTTTTTATTTAATGGATTTGTAAATATTTTTCTGAAAATTGGATGTGGGAAAACTACTTTGTCCTTGAGGTTTTAGGTTTTCTTTTTTAGTCAGCCTACAATTCAGCTTTTGGTTTTCTTGAAATGTTTTTTCTTTTCTTTTTTTTTTTTGCATAAATTTTATTTTAAGCTTTTGGTGGTGATTTTTTTATTATTCTTTCGTTTGTCTATTGTAGGTATGGATCTGGGGGTGCTGATCTTTTGCTGGGTAAGGCCCATAACCATTTCATACTTATGAGAATGAAAAATGATGTTAGGCCCCTGTCCAAAAAAATGATATTAGGCCTCTGAACAAAAAATATATAAATAAAGTTTAATACTCTAAATTAGTTTTTTAAAAAAGAGGTTAAGTCTGATATTTTAATCTCTTACAAATTTTAATTAGAAAATCAGTCTTTAATTTTTTAGGATATGTTTTAAAATTACATTTATTTCAATAGTTCTTGTTTTTTAAAATAACCAATTATGTGGTCATTTAATTTATGTTTTTTTTTTTAAATAATCTGTGTTTGAAATGTATGAAAAAAGTTGTTTTTAAGTGATAAAACTACAAATGAGTATAGAATGATTTTTTTATAGTATTTAAGGTTTGACACTTGAGATCAAATTGGTAAAATCATCACTTAGCTTAAATTTTTTTAGTTTCCAATTTTCCATTGTAACTTGTTTTCAAACCTTAACCAAACATAAATGTTACACCTACTCTCTATATTTTGTGAATTGTGATACCTCAACACAACTATAAATATGAATCTTAGTAACCATTTACAAAGAACAAAGACAAAAAATTGTCTAATCTAAGGGGAAAAAATAATTGACACCCTTTTGAGAAACTCAAACATACCAAAAGTGCTACAAAATTTTGGTATTCAACTCTTACAACATGAACATGATATATACTTACACAAAGGTCCAACTCATCTATCCATATATGTAATTTGTGTGTTATTACACCTTTTCATTTCTAATCACATCTACTCTATCAATCACATCCAAAGCTCTCTCTTTATCAATATCAAAATCAATCACAGGAAGAAGCTTAGAACAAATCCTACTAAAACTCACTTCACTGCTTCTTCTACTGCTTCTTGATGAATAACTATAACTCCTTGTGATTCTAGTCTTCACTGTATCAAAGTCCAAGCTCTTACTTAACCTTCTCATTTGTGTCTTCTCGCTTATGTTCTGCAGCATGTTTTGCTCGTCCATTGTTAGCAACGGCGGCGACAGAGAGTTCGTTGGCTGGTCAATTGTCTTCTGCTGGTTAGACTTGGTTGCAGGCTTCACTTTTCCCGTATCGTTGTTGGTCTTGCTTCTGATTGCAAGTTGTTGAAGCCACAAGAGAAGTTCGAGAATGTAGCTTTCTACTTTGTCTTTATCCGCATGGTGGAACGTCTCGATCCGCATTACGCCGGCCTGAAAAGTCTTTCTCACCTCGGAGCTTCAAGAACCGAGCAAATATTCGATATCAGAAAAGGGTATAATGCTGAAAAGCATACAAGTTTCTAGTTCACAAAAAAGAATATACTTCCTACTCAGTACTCACCCTGTGTTTGCCCACTCTCCTACCCAACCGAAACCATGATGCGCTCTGATACAATTTAGAAACAACCAAAACAGAAATAATTAAGAGTTAGCTTACATATCAAGTAAATGAAAACTGGGTTAAATATGTTTAATCCCTATAAATATAAGTCGTTTGATTTTGGTACTTGCAAGAGTTTTTTGCCTCTTTCTTTTCCCTTTTGTTGTTTTTAGTCCCTGTTCTTTCAAACTTTGGTTCATATAAAAACTTTAAAAGCAGGTAATTAATCTTAAAATTATTAAAAATTTTGGTTTTTGCTGGTATACAAATTTTCTACATCATCTTGTCTATAAATATAACCATTTAACATTAGATCTAAGCAATAAGGACCAGAAACCTAATAGCTACAAACAAAGGGACCAAAACCTAATAAGATATTTTAGAGGTTTCCAATCAAAATGATTTATAATAGAGACTATAGGTCTATAAACATATTTAAACCATAAAAGTATGATGAAAGCTTCCCATATGAGCATAAGGAGATAGTTGACAAATAAAAAGGAAGACATCTTACTTGGACGTGTTTGTGGCGATCGGAACCAGCCAATGTAATGTTTTTTCCATCTCATCCTTGATATCTGCTACAGTTAGCTGCAAGAAACAGAAAGCATCTATGAGGAAAGAGCACGAAATCCAGGGAAAAGATTAAGGAGATGAAAATTGAAATGGAAAGCTCAATAAAAGGGAATCAAAATGATCTTTGAAAGCAGTATAACCAAAAATAACAAAGTAGCTGAAGGAAGCAGACATGAACACACCTCTTCTGCAACATGGAAAGACGATAATTTGGAACGTAGTGCTGATTTTATATTAGGAGGCAAGCCTTGATATAATGCATCCCTTGTATTTGCAGGCATAGAATTGGATCTGGATACCTGAACAATTTCAACAAAGTTGAAATTCTCTTAAAACTTAAAGCATGGCAGCAGTGAATAAATTGAATTATCATATAGTCAAACATAAAAGTACAAGCTGACTTAAAGAATATAAGTTCTTGAATTAAGCAAATAGATACCTAGCTCCTTTCATTTTAATCAAATGATTCTACCAAATTATAGTATCAGCTAAGATTGGAAGTGAGTCAAACTACTTAGTGAGCTAATTTCCAAACTTGGTGTGTTACCAGCTCAATAAGTTTATATTATAAGCTTAGGAATTGAGTTTACGATACAAGTTCAGCTCGTTTATTGAATGAATCAAACCTAAACTAGGCAATATCCAATTCAATGGCTTGTGAGCTATTTTATTATTAATTTTCTGGTACATATATTATCAAATATTGTAATTAGTATTGCAACTGATTTTATGACTAAATGCCTAGCTTATTAAACTTAGGCCGGGCCTATTATTTTGAACTTGAGTCGAGCCCTTGTTTATCAATTTTTAGCTTCGACTAAGCTCAGCCAACAATATGCTCCAAACAAAGTCATAAGAAGTCAACGAGTGCAATCAAGAGATGAACATATAGTCAATGCTTTGTGAACCAGAGAATTTCAATGATAGTGTAGACTAACTTGTTCTTTTAACTCTAGTGAAAGCTAAGTAACACTGATAACTTTTTCATTAGAAAAAGTTAAGCTTTTCATGTCATCCAATTTCACTCGAGAATTATAATTAGTTATATCTAAACACAGTTCAACAGAAGGCACTAAAGAGAGCAGAACTGCAATGAAGTAACCACGATAAAGACCGATAACTTACAAGAGTATCGATTTGGAGCACTATGTTTGCATAGTGCAAAGCAAGGCCTGCAGGGCCCAATCTTTGGTGATTGTTCTTGTGTCCAACTAATGGTCTATGGACATCTGCAGGTATCCATGGATAAACAAAAAAGGAACTAACTTTTATCAATAATGTCAACCAAGTTAATCATATAGATAATAGAAAAGTATTAACATTAGGTGCTAGAAAATCATAATAAAGTGAATCAAACAAGATCTAATAGCCTTTAGGGTACATACCTGCAGTGCCAAAGACATCGTTTATCTCCGAATTCAAAAATTGCACCATGTCTACAAGCATCTCCATAATCTGCAATATATTAGACTATGAATTATATACAACTTATCTCAATTCTCTAGTTATGCAGAACATGAATGTATAAATAGAAAGTTTTCTTTACTATCTCTGAAATTATAAGTGGATCAAATACAATAAAAAATTACCTCCTCCAAACTTCTAGACCAAAGTGACCTTTTCTTTATATGCTTAATTTGCTTCTTTTGAGTTTTAACTTCTGCCTTCAAGAATGCAAGGGTATCACCTACACAAAAATATTGAAGGTCAAATCTACATCTGTAAGAAAGAAATACTGCTAGATATATAACATGTTGCAAGGTGAAACTTATGGATCAAGTTGAGTATTTCTTCAAAAGTGTGCAATATATTATAAGGTTTAGGGCTTCAAACACATTCCCAACAAGAATATATAGTTTCGGCTCCATAAAAGTTTGAGAAATAACCAGAGGAAACCCAAAGTAGGTGATTTGGCAACTATGAATTTTTTATGAGACCCAAAGGCAGATGGAAAAGGAGTGTAACAAAAGAGGGTACATTTGAAGCATAACATATAGATTTCTATTTCAAATTTCCACTTTAGAGTCCTGCATATATCTTTCTCACTGTCTTAGATCCAATTAATTGATCGATAATTCAGTGTTGAATAAGTCTTGTCATCAAGTTGTGTGCATTGCAAAAATAAGGGTCTGATTTGTATTTGATCAAGACTCCTCCAAGATCTTTGGATTTTAGGTTAAAAATTTCTTGTCAAACTTTTCAGATAAAGTTTTACATATTATTCAAAGGGTAATAATACTCCATGGTTACCTTTTTGATCTTCGTCTGTACATTTATGCTGATAATCTTGTTCAAATCTATTCAAAGCATGTAATTCATGGTATAATTCCTGTGGCCAAAAGCATAACCCAATTTCTCTTAGGATTGAATACCCCTTTGAAAAAAAGAAAGAAATAAAGAAAAAGCCACTGTATCCAACAGATAACTAAACAGCTATAGTGGTTAAAAACAGAAATTTGTCATTTGACTTTAAGCTTAATTTAAATCCTGATATATGTAAACGGCATCAATTTCTGCATGTAATACAACAATATAAGAAAGCTAGTGAAAAATCTTCCAATCAATTTTCCTGATAAAACATTTTTGGGAAAATTATGGAAATGGAATCCTCAGGGGTAAAAAAAAAAACAATATTCATTCAAAAACAAGCATTCCCTTAACTGGTTAACAACATAGAAAGAGTGGTTATTTAGCAATAATTTTTAAATTTAATTAGCCACTTGACTACATTGTTACTAAATATACTTTTACACAGAGTCCCTTCTTCTCTTATTGCAACTTCCTTATATTTTCAGCTTCAAAAGTATCAAGATTCAAGAGGAATACACTCACAGCTGTAAATTGAACTAAAGTCATCAAGTGTTCCATCGTTGATTCTGCCTCGTCTCTTGACTGTCTTGGAGCATTTGCTTCTCTGCTAGTTCCAAAATTTACAACAAAAAAGCAGCTAGAATAAATATATGAGGAGCTAAACATATTTGGTTTGAATGAACGAAAGGCTAGAAGAATTGAGTGAGTACAATTTATATTACTTCTCAAAGTAACGCTCTAAGTTGTGCCACTGAGGATTTTTCGATCGATTTCCAAAACGAATCACCTCATCAGAGAACACTTTCAACTCCTGCCTGAAAACAAGATCCGAAATCATACACAGGTACATAGGTCATAAAGTTGAAAGTGAGGTTCCTAATGAAACATAAACCAAATAACTTCGACTAAATCTTATGCTTACCTCTTGTCAGAAGCAACAATCCATAGGAGTTCATCCGTATCTTTTGACACTAAATCTTGCACAGCCTCTGAAAGAAGCACCTCTTCTTTTAAATGTCGAATGTTCTTGCTAGAAAGAAATTGCAGGAGATTATAGCCTTTGACAATAGTGTTTGCCACCTCAAATGCCAAGATAGAAATCTCGTTCCCCTTTATGGCTGACGCAGAAACAAACCCACTTCCGGCATTTAAATTTGTCATGCTACTCCCAAGTGTGTCCAAAACCTCAACTGCCTTCCCAAATCCAATTGTACCAGCTTTACCGAGGCGTGAACCCACCTCTGAGACCTGAAATAAGAAGACCCTTTTTCATTCCTCATACACTACAGATTGAAAAGCAAGTCAATTGAGTCCAGAAGTACAAAACCATAAACCAAACCTTTGTGATTGGTATGGTTATTCTAATTTACTTATCTAAAGCATCAACTAATCGAAAACTAAGCTTAAGGGTTTTGATTCTCACAGGGCTAGTTATTTTCAACCCGAAAACTCGCTAATCGAAAATAAGTGCCGAACTACTTAAGCCAATCAAGCATTAGTATTGTTATGAATATTTTGAGATACCAATTTCATCATAGAAATAAATCAATCTTTTGTCCCCTTTTCCATGTTCAACAGTATTCCGCGAAAATTAACCGCGAAACTAAACCAACAAACTAAAGATTTTCTTCTCCCTTTCATTCCTGATTACATTATATAATAACCTAAAAGACTCTGAAACTAAAACTACTAACACCTCACCTATCCTCTAGTATAGTCCTACAACTTTCATTCCAAACCCTAATAAACTCACCAGGTTAAATATTTGTGAGCGAATTGAGCAGAAATTGAGATTAACAGCATCACAAAATACATAGCAATCAACATTACTAACACTAATACATATCTAAAAACCAAAAATTAGAGAATTGAAAGTTGAAAACCAAACCTTAGACCTTCCAGACCTAGATTTGTTGTGTGAACAAGTATCATTGAACCTTGGAATTCCATCATAGAATTCCTCATCATTATTAGTATTGCCACTAATCTCAGCATGCATATTCATATTCCTCTCCATTGTTTCACCAACAACAGGTGCAGTAGTGAAAGAGGAACCACCATTGGTGCTGCCACCACCACCACCACCACCATTGTTGGTGGTGCCACCAACAATAACATTTCCACCACCACCACCACCACCAACACCAGTCTTGGAAACAAAAACCATGTCATCATCTTGTGAAGAAGACCTTGAACAAAGACCTCCCATGACCTGAGATAGCCAGATCAAAAACTCAATCTTTGAGCTTGAACCACCTTCCATCTCTCTCCCATGACTCATTTGATCTTTGTTTACTTTCTTTGTGTTGTGTTTTTGTGTCTCTCTGTTCCTTTGGACTTGGTAGTTGATTATTATTATTATTATTATTATTATTATTATTATTATGGATTATGGATTTGTAGTCGTTAATCAATCAATGACACTAACTAAGAGAAGTGAATTATTGCTCCCATTAATATTGTTAATTATTTTTAAATTATTCTTCATCTTTATTATTTTTTGTAATGATAAGAAAATTATTAATACTAATTTAAAAATAAAAATATTAAATAATTAATATTTTTATATTTATTTTACATTTAAACATAATAATTAAAATTTTAATTTAAGTCTTAAGATATTTTGACATTATAATTTTAAATGTGTTCGATAAAACAAAAGATTTTACAATTTAAATATCGTAAAATTTAAGTTTTATGTATTTAATTTATATTTTTAATTATACAAATTTTATTTTTTTTCTATTTTACTAATTTTTTTTTTTAAAATATTGATCTCGTAATTTATTAATTAAGAAAAGACAATACAATTTCTTAGTAAGATTAGTGTTGGAAAATAAAAAAAAAATGAAAGAGAAACCATGGGAAGAAGAAAGAAAAGTGATGCAATGAGACAAATCAAATAAAAACAAAACATCATTTGACAACTTGAGCTGGGAATACCGGAAAAAAAGTCTACCTACTTCTCAAAGGGTGCCAACAAAACAATATTTTATTAATCAATTAATTAATTACTTAGTTATTAAGATTTATTTTTTATACTTAAATGAGGCCAGAGAATTTTACTTTACCACTTTTTTTAATTGTATCAATGTATCTTGTTGTACTAAGATCACATGTATCCCATTTTAGCATCCATTTTCTTTTACAGCCTTTTTTAGTTTTTACCATTAACAATTGCTCAAGAGGAGTGTTAAAACAGCAGTAATTTTTGTGATTTGTAGCCATCAAATAATCATCAATGATAATTTTAATGGTGTGAGATTGGTGTAAGATTTCATTTAATGGCTCACTTTTCTTTTACTGGTTACGTGCTGACTAGAATTTAATAAAATTGCTGGTTCCTAGATTTTTTCATTGCGCAATTAGGGGAATAAGTAACTTATGAAAGGTCGACGACAATTATAAATTATTTAAAATTTTTTGAATACTTAATTGTATTTGCAAATCAAGTATTAAAATGGTCTTTAATTCTTTATATCGATATATAATATAATAGTGTAATTTCAAAAGAATTTTAAATTTTAATTACGTATAAATATACTTATATATTACTATTAAATTATTTATTTCTGTTCATAAGTACAAAATTATTTATTTATTTCTCTTTTGAAATTAGTTATAAGAAGAATATTAGTGACACTTGGATAGTCACATTCACATATATATTTCCGTGACTTAATCAGTTAATCCCTATTAAAATATAAATGCTTCTTTTAAAAAAAATCAACTTGAATTAACTTATTCTAGTCAAAATTGAGTGGAATCTAAAATTCTAAATATTAATGATTAAAGAAAAAGAATAATATGAGAGCCGATTAGAGACTAAGAAAAGCTTGCAATTAAATAAATTGGTATTTTGACCATTATTATTTATTAATAACAATATTCGGTCCAACCATTTCTTAGCGTACAGACCAGACCGAATTTATGAGCCATCTGAAGGGGCAAAGCAAAACGGTTTGAAAACAAAGAAAATTGGAACAACCCAACAAAAACACAAGGACAAAAAGTCAAAAACTCTTCAGAATTTTGACCAGAAAAAATAAAAAAAGAAAAAAAATAGAGTAAATAAACCACTATTTTACTCTAAAGATTAAATTCTGAAAATAAAATAATTTGCTACTAATTGAGTTGATCAATCAAATTAATCGAATTGTTAGTACTAAATTCTAGATGTTAGTGGTTTAATCGAATTTTAGAATAAAAATTGATCAAGTTTTAGAAAATTAGTTGATTGGAATAATTTCTCAAAAATTGATGGACTATTGCCTTATATATCAAATATACCTACAAAAGATAATAAAATATTATGAAGATGCTCTTGCGTGTCACATTATCTTCTACCTAGCATTAGTGGCAAAACTAAAGTTTGGTCAGTAATAAATGGAGATAATATTGTGTGGTTACCAAATGACTTTACATCTTTTGTAGTTATTTAAATGAACACTTTTTATAGTTCTTATGATGAGTAAATTAATAAATGGAAGATGGCAAAATTTTATGGTAGATTGGTAGTTATATTTATGGTTATTACAATTCTATATTAACGATAAGTTAATAATCTTTTTAACTAAAATTCATGATGTAGCAAGCTTAAACTTACTAATTGTATAATAAGCAATTTTTCCTGTTTGATAATAGCTTCAGCGATCTCATTTTTTGTGGATATAAGATCATAACAATAATGATGCTAGAATAGACAAATTTTAATGATTATTAATTAGAACTACAATAGTAGAATTAAACCTTAAATTAATTTTTAAGATTGAGATCGTATACTAAAATCGTTCATAAAATTTTAATTATATTAATTATATTTTTTATATTGAAAAAAAGTATATTATGTTATTTTTTGACCAATTTTCTATTAAGACAAATTAATGTGGTCTATAAAGTGGATCATTAATGATATGTGTTACATTATAATTTGGCCACATGTAAAGATAAAATGATAAATCGATAAGTGACACGTGACATGGTGACATGAACAATTGTGTCACATATCAAAATATTATTTAGGTATGTGTCTGCTTGTGCTGCATGCCACAACATTATTCGTTCACATATCATCTGCTATGTCATTAATATAGATGTACCAAATCGATTTCTGACTTTATATTAAGTAATTTATTTTAGTTCTTAAATCGTGTATCAAATTAGTCCATTCACCATTTTTTTTAATTTAAAATTGTCGATGTCTTTAAATGCACTAATTTCAATTTTATTTTTTCACATATCGTTTAAATACAAGTACTTTTATAAAATATTTTTAATTATACAAATTTTTTACAATAATTTAATATTAAAAAAATTTATAATATACAAGTATGTTATTTAAAAAAACAGAATTATACGATTAATTAAACATATTTTTTTATTTTCATCCAAAACTCGTGAATTTTTAACAAGAATCCAACAATCAAAATAGAATTTTTTATTTTTTTAATTTCTATAAAATACACGTTTTTGGACTTAAAAATATATTTTTTAATCAATTATATAATTTTTTATTAAATAATATAATCATTGTTACCAAGCTATCTAAAATTGGTTATATGATGGGTGGAAAGGCGAGGTAGTCTGTCAGGATTTGCACTCTACAGCCTGGTTTGTGTTTAGTCTGACTTGCTTGACCCTGTTATAAAATAAATACAAGCTCTGACTCTTGTAAAACCCTTAATATGTTAATAAGCGAGGCCGCCAGACCCAAACTCACTAATTAATTTTATTGGCTTGTCAGGTCTGCCTAGGCCTGTTAACACATAATTAAATATATAAATAATTTTTTTATTATTAATAAAATTATGAGAAATTTTAAATTTATTATATTTTATTATAATTATTTTTGTAATATGAGAATTGGATTGAAAAATATATGAGTTTATTGGATTATTTATAGAAAAAGATGATGACTTAGTAAGTTGATGATCTTATGTTAAGTGAGTGTGTGATTTCTTCCCTTATTGCATAAAAAGTTAGTTCACATCACCATCACCTAATTATTCTTATTAAATTACTGTGAAAAAATTTGTATGATTAAAACTAAAATTGAAAAAATATATATCAAAAGTACTTGTATTTAAATAACATATAAAAATAAAATGAGTGCATTCAAAAATATTAAGAATTTTAAATTTATAAAAAAATGAAAACATACAATAAAATCGATAAATTTTATTATTGTTGGCCATAAAAATATTTTTATATTAAATTTTAAATTTTAAATTCTAATAATATAAAAATAAAATATTAACCTATAATATTAGCCAAATAAAATGGTAAATTAATTTCAATTGATCGAGTAATTAATTTATTTATTTATTTAAATAAGTATTAATCTAATTAGAATGCTAATTATAGTATGCAACAATTTATTCATCCGCGGTAACTTCTTAAATAAAATTTAGATCTGTAATAAATTAAGGTACGTTTAGTTTGCGTTTTTATTTTTTATTTTCGTTTTCAATATTTTCTGTTTTTTAGATTTCGTAAAAAAAATATAAACAGTAAAAATAAAAAAATTTATTTTATTTTTTACAAAATTAAAAAAAATATATTAGAATGAGTTGTATGAGGGAGTCTAACTGGGCAGGCTAAGGAGCTTGCATTGTTGGTTCCTCCATTGAATACCACCAAAAGCCGGACGCTTCACAAATCCCAAAGCAGCCCCGATTAACGACACAGGACACACACTACAGCACAACACCACCATCAGCAGTTACACACAAAACACGAATAAAAGAAAGCGCCACACTTTTTAACTTTTGATTCCCAAAAAAAGAGGGAAAAACCAAACACCAACACACCACAACACTTGCAACCAACTTTCAACTTCTAACTCCAACTCCAATCTAGGGTTCCATTCCATCCGTACACCTTCATCTTCTTCTTCTTCTTCTTCTTTACATGCAAGCATCGAATTCCCACATTCATCCATTTAGATGTACTCCAGCAATTTGACTGGGTTCGTGTTGGCGTTGGTTTCTAGCGCCTTCATCGGTTCCAGTTTCATCATCAAGAAAAAGGGCCTTCAACGCGCACGCGCCAATGGCCCTCGTGCCAGTTACTTCCCCTTCTTCTTCTTCTCTAATTCACTCTAATTACTCAATTAATTAATTAATTAACATTTTCATTGTGTTGATTTCCATTTGCAGGTGTTGGAGGCTATGGTTATCTGCTTCAGCCTCTCTGGTGGCTCGGAATGATTACTAGTTAGTATTACACTGCGCCATAACCTTTATGATTTCAAAGTTCAACCTTTTTTGTGTTTTCTTAGCTGATTTTGGAGTGTGTTTGATTTCAGTGATTGTTGGAGAGATTGCTAATTTCGTAGCATACATCTATGCCCCAGCTGTTCTTGTTACTCCTCTTGGTGCTTTGAGTATTATAGTTAGGTAAAAGCTCCGATTTTTCAATTTGAGTAGACTCCCAATTTGGTAAACTAAAATAATGAGGAATCAATAAAGTAGAGTTATTGAGGATTTGAATGTTCCAATTCTTTTATACTCAAGTATGTCTGCATGAGTATTTACATCAAATACTGTTGTTACCTTAAACTTCTTATTTTTGTACCTATTTTCCTTTCATAAAATTGAGTTTTTGTGTATCATACCACATACTTGTATTCATATTCTGGCACATTTTTTTGGACAATGGGAACAAATTTGCCATTTTTAAATTTTGAGAAATGACTTTATCCTACATGTTTCTGCCATTTTTGCTACAATCTGTTGTTAGATATATGATTATGTAATTATAATACTTTTTTGTGGTTTGTGGAAATGGGGTAGTGCTGTGTTGGCACATTTCATGCTTAAGGAGAAGCTGCAGAGAATGGGCATGCTGGGGTGTCTTATGTGCATAGTGGGATCGACTGTTATTGTACTCCATGCGCCTCAAGAGAAGTCTCTTACTTCTGTTCAAGAAATTTGGCTATTGGCTGTTCAACCAGGTGTGCTGCCCGTATATCTGTTCTGTGGTTTCTTTCACTCTGTTATATTCACTATGACATGAAGACTCCGGTTTTGTTGTCTCCATTTTTGCCCCTTATAGTGGTGCTGATTTCTGTTTTGCCATGCAGCATTCCTCTTGTACACTGCCTCTGCTATGGCTGTAACATTATTCTTGATCTTGTATTGTGTTCCGCGCTATGGCCAAACTAATATTCTCGTTTATATTGGAATATGCTCTGTCATTGGATCCTTGACTGTAAGCGACTCTTCCAACCCAATCTACTTTACATTTTAATGGTTGACAGAATTCTATACCTCGTGTCATGTTTTGCTTTACACTTCTGATAAATTTTTTCTTTTCTCTTTTCTTTCTTTCAGGTCATGAGTGTTAAAGCAATCGGAATTGCTATAAAACTTACATTAGAAGGTGCAAATCAGCTTGTCTACTATCAGACATGGATCTTTCTTATGGTCGCTGTTTCCTGCATCATTACTCAATTAAATTATCTTAACATGGTTAGTGACTTAGTATCACTTTTGGTTTTGTTTCCTTTAAAATGTGAACATAATTTTTTGCATTCAAAATAAAAACTTAGAGCCACATAAGTTTGTATTCCTTTTGTAAGAAATGATATGCTTTCACGGTTAGACTTTCTATTATATGTCATCTGCTTAATATGAGGAAACACCTCTCTTTGTTGGAGGTGATTATAGTTTTATAGACTACAAGTCCAGTTTATTTTTCTTTGATCACCACTGATTATCATTCTTGCATTTCTTTCTGTTCCATGTTCATATTGAAGATTTTAGCTAAAGTCACTTTCCAATTGAAGAAATGATTTGAAAGCTAAGAGCTAATCTAGAAGCTCAATGTGTAACCCTCTAACCCAAATAACATCCATGTCATGTTTGACCTAGACTAACAATTGATGATCTAGAAGGCTAGATTCGAATTTTTTATTTCCCATAACTTTTGTTTGCATCATTTGCGTGGAGTTATATGGTGACAAACACTTTCATGTCTGCAGGCGTTGGATACATTTAACACTGCAGTTGTGTCTCCAATCTATTATGCCTTGTTCACATCTTTTACAATATTAGCTAGTGCAATCATGTTTAAGGTTAGTATTCACTAAAACAAAATGAAAAGTGTGCCCTAAAAGAATGAGTTATCTGACACATCAACTGCTTTTCTTATTAGGACTATTCTGGTCAAAGTATAAGCAGCATTGCGTCAGAGCTATGTGGTTTCATCACTGTGTTATCTGGCACAGTAGTATTGCATAGTACAAGAGAGCCAGATCCTCCAGTCTCTACAGGTAATGCCTCATTGTTTCCTATTTTCTTGTAATGTTTCAGTTAAGAAACTTATGCTGTTTCTGGAAATGATCATCGCCTAATTACCCTTTTTGTACAGATTTGTATAGTCCGTTGTCCCCGAAAGTAACATGGTATATCCAAGGCAATGGTGAGTCTTGGAAACAGAAGGAAGAAGACGGGGCAGCACCTTTTAACTTAATTACAGTTGTACGGCAAGATCATTTCACGTGATACTGGATTATTAAGTGATAGAACTGCAAATTAGAATCACCTAATGCTGCCCTTGAGTTAGACACAGCCCCCATACTCCAATAACATTTTTCTTCGGTTGATTCTACATTAAGCTACATAAATGTGGCAGTGTTACTCTGTGACTCCATCTATCTGGTTTTGCAACAAGTTTCAAGAGGCTCCTATCACGTTTTCGTAGATAAGTCGTGCTTCCTTTTTTCGGAGGATTTTGTTTCCGTGGCAGCGTGTGAAATGAAAGCTTGTGTGCACAATCACCAAAAATTCTTGGGTGGTTTTTCTCCAAGTTTGTATTTTTTTTGTATTGTTATTATTTTGCATTATTTTTACCTTCTGGTGCTCTTTTCCCAAGTTGTACCCCCTAGTTTTTAGCTAATTTTTGTGTTCATATTCTGGTGTTCCTCTGATTGTGGGAGCTAATCCATGTAAATTAATTAGTGTAATTTTAATTAGTTAACTAGTTATCATTTGAAACTTATGAATGTTTATATATATATATATATTACAATTTTGATTCATCTATGGTTTAACACCATTAAGATTCTGAACGAAAGTAAATCTGCTCACTCAGCCTTTAATTGTTTGATTTGAGTTGAGCTATGTCTTGGAGATAGGTCAATGAACTTGCTTGGCCATCTATACAAGAACATTGATTCTATTATGGAAAATGCTTCGAAATGTCATTTTAATTAGTATTAATAGTATTTTGAATTTTAGTTTGAATTTTAAAATTGTGGTTTGGATGAAAGTTACTTTAGTTATAATAGTGATCATTGTATATCACAAGCGTGTTATTTTGAACTTGAGGAGAAAATGGTTGCCAGAGTTACACTTATTCTACTTTAAATTAATATTTTTACATTATTAATTTAAATAGAAGTTAAAAGAAATGTCAAATCATAGTGAATAACCATTTCCTGTAATTTGTAGCTATTATCAATATTATCGTTCTGACTTTATTAGTTAGCATTTAACAGTATATAATTAATATATTTTAAGAAGCAAAATTAAATTAGACAATATAAGTATTTATATATAATATATGATGATTAATTTAGTAACTAATTTTTAGTATGTATATAATATTTTTGATAAAAATTATATATAAATATTCTATATTCTATTATAAAAAACTTTCAAAGAGTCCTTAAATCAATATATTTTAAACTAATAATTATTTAAAAAGATACCTTATTCCCACCTAAAGTCCCTTCGGCAAAGCCATCAAGACCTTAGATAAGACCTAACCCACCACTCCTTCGGCATTGCCATCAGAGCAAGAGAGTTAGGGGATCAAATATTCCAATACAGCAATACTTACACCATTGTTCTATACATACCTATATTCTTATACCATTTATCAAACTAAGCCATATGCTACCCTCTAATAATGTCAAATTGGCATAATTCACATTTTAGAAAAAAAAAACTGAGATAATAATTAAACCAAACTAAATATACTACTAAAACAAATATTCAGTCTATTATTTATATATTTTTCTTGCTTGAATAGTCTCCTCCTCTTTTCGTAAATTCTCTTTGGTCCAATAAAATATACCTATTATATTATAGTTCCTACATAAAACATTAATTAAAATAAGATAACTACCATGACTAAATAATTTAAAGAGTTTAGAGTAATAAATTAAATAATTTTTAGAATAGTGAAAAAACCACGTACGATAATCAGTTATGTCAAGTATACTCTTTCTTTTTAGATTTTCTCCTCTAGCTCTTTTCTCTTGGCGTTCAAAAAATTTTTGAGAGTGACTAACAACTTGTGCGTAAGTTCTTGTTTTAACATATTCACTTGAAATTCTTGACCATTATTTTCCTAATTCTTCGTAGCCTTTGAGAAATAACCTGCCAAAGAGATAGTTTGATATAATGAATGATAGCAGATTTTATAGGAAATTCTTTCTGTCTGACTTTTATTGTTGTAAAGTCCAATGATAGTATACACTGTTTAAAGAATTTTGTTTGTGTTGTCACTCTTAATCTAACTACAACTAATAGCATGCACTAGAAGAACAAGTCCGTTATTGCTTTCTCCCTTAACATTGTATGATGTGATGTGAACTTTTTATTCCGCATTGAGGTTATTATATGTTCTAGGGACCAGTTTGAGATGTGATCTTTTGAGGACTAAATTGATGCATACGTGATATTTCAAGCACCCTTATAACCATTAACCCATGATTTATATTATAACTTTCTTATTATTGCTTTTGAATCAGGTTTATGCAGAAGCTTATACTTGTCTGTGTATAAGGTGCCATCCATTTGATTCGACTTTTGTTGCCCAATCAAATGGGAATTACATTGCTATTTTTACTGCCACCCCGCCTTACAGACTCAACAAACATATAATTAATATAATTAATACGTACTTGTGCTCTTGTAAAGTCCAATGAATTGTTTGTCGCCGTTGAATGTTGTCACTAGAAGCCACAGGTAAAGTTTCATGTTGGATTATGGTGGTGTTGGCATGTCGGTTTTGTTCTCTTCTTGCCCCTGACATGGCTGATGAAGGTAAGGTAATATCCATTGGCAATGCCATGTCTGTCGCAGGCGCCATTGCCTCCATCCTACCATGATAATATTACTAAGATGGATTTACAAAACAGAATAGAAGACTTAACCAAAAAATTTAAAAAATATTGATTAATCACAAATTAAAAAAATATGAATTGTGCTTTAATTATGTTGTAAATACAAATTGGGGTTATTTTAAAATGGCAATGGATCAACTTCTATTGTATATAATTATATAACTAAGATTTGAAATTTTTCATTTCTACATTACAATTGTATTTAATTGATATAAGAATAGTTTTACGAGTCTCCATATATCAATATAATTTTTTTTTGCCTTTTATTTTGTTTCTTTGTTTGATTAAGAATGATTGGGATGCAAAATTAGTTATAAACACATCGCAGACACTAGCAGGAGCGCTAACAATTTGGATCTGAATGTAAGTGTATCACTGAGTATCCATATATCTGTATGGGCAAAAAATAAATAAAGAAATAAAAAAGGAATGAAAATATTTAGAAGAGCCACCTGTGATGATGATGAGTCCAATGAGGCGGTGGAGGTGGTGGTGTTGCATTGACGATGGAAATGGAGAGAGGGCAGTGTTCTAATGGGGTAGCAGGCACAGGTATCGTGATGCTTATGTTCTGAGGATAACCGTGTTTGATGGCATTAACGTCGGTCATCACTTTCAAGAATCGCTCTTGCAGCTGTGCCGGAGTCTTTCCAGGGAGTTGAGCAGCCACGGTTTTCCAGTGATTGTGTATAGCATCCTGAAAACAATTGGCCATAACCGACTCAAAGGCTTTGTTCTCCTCCCAAGTCCAGACCTGAGGTTGCGGTTGAGATTGAAGTGGTTGCTGAGACTGAAGCTGAGATTCTAGCTGAGGCAGAGATTCTAACCGAGGCTGAGGCAGAGGCAGAGGCTGGGAGCAGTGGCGGAACTTGAAACAAAATTTTGGGGGGGCCAAATAGAAAATAATTGTCAAAATATTTTTTTATATGGACCTCATTTAAGATAAGCTCGTCTAATCTCATCTCTTTGATTTGGGTGATACTGCCAAATTTAAAGCCCTTTTTTAAGATCTCGTTCCAAAAAGTTAAAATTAAAGTCATCAGATATAACTTTTTGAAATTTTGAAGGTTATATCTCGCTTTCTTCGTGATTCATTAAAGTAGAAGAACTATCTACATGTGTTGATATTGTAAAAGTTATATGTTCTCTTTCTTAAATATTAGCCTTCCTCTTAAAAAATATATCAATTTTTTAATTTTTCATTATTATTTTATATAAAAATTTGAATATATATCTTGTAAAATATATAAAGAAGAAGTTAGAAGGACAAATATTAAAATTTATAATATTTATTGAATTTTTTTTATCAATTTATACAAATACAATAATATTAATACTTTTTGAATATTCTATTATTTTTTATCATATAAAAAATTAAATTAAATAAATAATAAAATATAAAATAATATTAAATTAAATAAATAAAAGATATCTAATTTTTTATATTTGAACCTAAAGATAGAGAGAGTGTTGTTTATTGAACTTATTAGATACTTTAAGTCATAATAAAGTATTTAAGTCAATTGAATTATTTTTTATCTTTTGAAAAAGTACTACTAAGTTTTTTATAAAAAGTTTGGGGGGGCCATGGCCACCCCTTGTCTGAACTAAGCTCCACCACTGGCTGGGAGCAAGGCTGAGGTGGACATTCTAGCTGAGGTGGTTGATTAATATGGACGTCAATAGCATATTGCTCTTCCATGTTCGTTGAATGCTGGAGCTGAGGCTGAGGCAGAGGCTGAGGATGAGAATGCTTGGTTGCTTCTGTCTCCTCCCTATCCATCATGAAAAGAGCATCCAGTTTCTCTTTCATCTTTTCTGGGTTATCCTCCATTACCATCTTTGGAAGAGTGTCATCCCAAGAATGCAGTTGATTATCGTCCAAGTCCAAGGGAAACAGATCATCCATCATCTCCTTGGTATCCATCGCTAAGAGAGCATCTAGCTCCTCTTCAGTTATTGCTGCATCAAATATTTCCTCTGCAATCATTCCTGCGTTCTGTAGGTCTCCCTTCTTCTTAGTTTCTTGGTCAGCTTCTTGGTTCTTCTTCTTCTTGGTTTCTTGGAGAGTTTCTTGGAGAGGCTGAGGCTGAGAATGCTTGGTAGCTTCCGTCTCCTCCCTATCCATCATGAAAAGAGCATCCAGTTTCTCTTTCATCATTTCTGGGTTATCCTCCATTACCATCTTTGGAAGAGTGTCATCCCAAGAATGCAGTTGATTATCGTCCAAGTCCAAGGGAAACAGATCATTCATCATCTCCTTGGTATCCATCGCTAAGAGAGCATCTAGCTCCTCTTCAGTTATTGCTGCATCAAATATTTCCTCTGCAATCATTCCTGTGTTCTGTAGGTCTTCCCAGCTTCTTCCCTTCTTCTTAGTTTCTTGGTGAGTTTCTTGGTTCTTCTTCTTCTTAGTTTCTTGGAGAGTTTCTTTCGTTTGGTTTAATCCTTATTTTTTTGGTGACTGGGTTGGTTTAATCCTTTAATAACTCATTTATGGAAACTTCACTTTAGATTAGAATTGGTTAGATTAAATTAAATTAAGGGAACTTCCACAAAGATTACATTTGGTTCCAAGATTTTTTCTCTTCACATTTAATATAAGTTTCATTTTTTAAATTAAAGTGGTTTAGATTACATTAAATTATGGATAAAATCCAGAAAGATTTCATCTTCAAAATTTTATTTTAGAATTTTTTAATTTTTGTGTAATGTAAATTTGGAAAATTTTAACTAAATAAAGAAAGTATTCTAATAGGATGTCGAGCTTCTTTCCTGGCTTGATGAAGTGAAGTTAATCGCATCAACTCTTCGAACCGGAAAGAGATAAAAGCCGAGAAATGGCTTGATGAAGCGTTCTGTTCTTGACAGCTATGAATTTAAAGAATGATAATGTGAGATTTGTTGTCTTTAGTAGTTATTTTTTAGTTCTTGATTTGATTATGAAACAAGCTTTTCCCCGACTGCCTGCCTTCTAATCAAAAATTGATTTAAATGTTTATTAAAAGATATATTTCTCAATGTAAAACGAAAATTTAAAGTCTAGATTTTATTAGAGAAATCACATTATTAACTAATTTTGTTAGTTTTAAATAAGTAAAAAAAGTGAGAAAATAATTTAATTTTTATGCACATGTTTTTATATTCAATCAGGATTTGTTACTACAAGAAAATCACTCATTCAGTAATTCTTGAAAAGTATAGCTAAAAATGAAAAAAAAAATGCCTTTGTCAAAGGCTACTTTTTTTTTATTTTGGAGACACTTTAGTGAAAAATGCCTACTCAGACATTGCCAATTCACAGAGGCTACTTTTTTAATTTCATATATATAATTCTGTATTTTTAATTAAATTAATCAAATATTATATAAAAAAAATAAATGTATGATACAGAATGTGAGTTACAAACAAGCTCTTGTGGCTAACTCTCCTCCCTCCTCTCCTACTGTGTTTGGACTAGAACTTTACAAAGACAATTTATCAGAGGTTTTGCGAGCAAATAGCCATTTGATCAGTTGAGGAACCGAGTCCATGGCTGAGAAAATCCTCCAATCCGGTAACAAGGTCAGGAGTCGCACGAATTGGTTTTGGTGCAATGATTGCAGTGCCTTGGCAGGCAAAAATGTATTTCTTCTGGTCTTCTCAACCAGTGACCAATCAGCATCGAGGAAGGCATTTCTGAAAAAATAATACATAACAAGTTTATAAAAGTTCAAATACCAAAGTTTATGACTAAAGAAGAAAAATAATAATCACTCATGCAAGAAAAAAGATAACAAAACTTAACAATTAACAATATTTATATTACATTGATACATGAGATAGAGTTTCATATGTAACCAATTCAGATAATTCTGAAGCAACGAGATAATCGTATGTTAGTAAATTTTTTTTAGAAAAAATTGAAGCTGTTAATCCTTGTGTAAGCATGCATGTTTTGTAAGAATTTATCAAAAACAACAGAATAAATAAACACTTAGCCACGTTAGGTTCCAGAACAAATAAACACTTAATCAATACAGGCCTGCTACACATACAAGTCTTTTTGAGTTACAACTGTAAGTGGTAAAAAAAAACAATATCAGGTTTAGCATGAGTCAGATCATCAAGGAAATTGAGCTTATCTTGATAATTAATATAATCTACTTTTGTTAAGTTATGCTTAGCCAATTGGCTCATTATTCTCAAAACAATTATCCTATTGGAGCAGTCATCAGCGTATATAACAAGAAATAATATCAAACAATAAAAAATAACTCGATTAATTGAGAAGTCATAGAGTGCAAAAAGACAAAGTCAAAGTGCATCCAAATCCAACCTTTTTTTATCAAGGATCATTTCAAGATATGATTTGGTGATCCAAGGTCCATTGATACCAAGCCTCATTGCTTCTGTTCAGTCTGCAGAAAATTATTTTTTCCCCACTTTTGGATAAGTAACTCAGCATATTATTAATAAAAGAATGCATAATTCGAGTAGGCAGCAAGGATATACATAGAAATCTCTAGCCAAACAAGGTTTTTAATATAAAGTGGAAGAGAAGGTAAGAAAAGATACAACAATGAAAATGAGAATAACACAAGATCATAACTGACAGTTGAAATGCCAACGAGCTAGTTAATATCACAATTGACACTAGGCCCAAGTTGTAAGACTAATTGTTTCCACAGAAGTGGCACACATCCGAGTGAATGCAGCTGACAGGATAATTTTACAAGTAATGGGGTGAAAACTTCAACAAAATACTTAGGAGAAAACAACAAGACTTTATGATCACTGATAAACCTGAACCGAACTTGCCCTTCAAAATCTCCTGAAAAAGTAACACATACAAGATAAAATCCCAGGGACCATTTATCAAACAGTGGAATAGAACTCATTCGAATTTCAGGGGAAATTACATGAGAAAGCTGCCAGGAAATTGAATAAGTAAACAGCTCTGGTATGCATTGCTTAATCACGTTTCTGATAAAACTTGTGTTCAAGATCAATCATTGAGTTAATAAACTCTAAGAACATGGATGATGATTAATACAAATCAAGTTAGTTGAGACTTAGAGAAGAGATTGAATTTAATTTCCCTTTTTCCATGCTTGCATTCTTAGTATTTCTCTGCAATTATCCATAAATATGGCTTTTAAAAGGTCTTAAAAGACTTCCAGATAAGTAACTACCATTAAAAGGGTTTAGGATTTACACTGATGTATCATATTATATTATATTGAAGTTTCTAGAAGAAATAAAACACAGAAGTCCAAACCCCTTAAACTGGCCCAAGCTGAAGAGTTTCCTGCCTTAATATCACATTTTGCCGAACTTATGGTGAACAGGTTTTGCGAATTTTAATATCAAATTAATCAAAGCATATCAGACATTTTACTAACAAAAAGTTGAAAAGAACAAATCAGACAGCAATGCATACTCTTGACATTTCAGAAAGTGAGAAAGAGAAAACTAAGCAAAATTTAAAAGAATCAAGAAAAGAAGAGTTCTTCACAAGTGAAGCAACCAAATGGATGATGATCATCTTCAAGTCCATCATATCATTGCTACTACAACAAAACCAACAGCAATAGACATCAATGCAGTTCCTTGAATGCTAAGTAAGCTCAGTGCAGCAGACTTATCCTGATTCTCTTGATCTTCAGTAGAAGACTTCAGTGTATTAATTGGAACTTCTTCTGTCGTAACCCCTGCCATGTTAGAAACTCTCTGTATCACTTCAGCTACCTGCAGGTTGCACAAGAATGAACCACGACATTTGAAAGAGTATTGAATCGGACTGGATGTTTAATCAAAAGGGCACTTTTCACTTTTCATTCTATATTCTCATTATATAGATGTTTTTCCCCAATTATTCCACCTCCACTGAAATATACAATTCCTTACAAGTTTGACCATCTAAACCAGGGCATTCAGTTATTTATACCACAAAAATCTCAAATCCAGCACTTAATTATATATAAAATGCAGTTAAATATACCTTCTCTAACAATCAGAACCTAGAACCCTAACAATCAGAACCTAGAACCCCAACAACCAGAAACAATACACATTCAGAAGCTAAACCCCCAAACTTAAAAACCCTATAATCGCAGAACCTCCACAATTCACAGAACCAAATTTAGGAAAAACGAAACATACCATTTCTGTCTAGTTTGGCCATTGTTGTTCATCATCATCATCATCATAGCCACACGCACCTTCTTCGACACTGAAACGAGAGAAGAAGTGAGGTAATGAGCAAGAAAGAGAAGATAGAGAGTGAATCAGAGAATGATTATCTAGTGAGTGCACGATGGTGAGCGACGAGACGACGATGTGAGCTACGATGATGAGCCAAGGAGGCTTGCGACGATTGGGAGCAGCGGCGGTGAGCGCGCGAGACGACGATTGTGAGCTGCGACGGTGAGCTCACGAGACGACGGTGGTGAGCGCACGAGACGGAGATGGTGAGTGGCGGCGACGGCGAGAGACGAAGGAAGGTGAAGAAGAAAACCTCTGTGAATTCGAATGGCGGGTAAATTCAGTAACTTGAAAGCTTGCCTTGAAAAATTTTCATTAAGCGCATACAAAGCATAGGAAACACTTTTGAAAAACGTTTTTTAGTAAGAAAAGTATATTCATATGTATTAAAATAAAGTTTACTTTTAGGATTTTTTTTAAAATAAAATAAAAAAACTATTATTTTTCTAAACCCAATATTCTAAATTTAATTTCAGAAATGTCATTTTTTTTAAGAGTGAATTCGCTCAATTCCGGTAAACTCCGTCCAAATTTTTTAAAATTCTAATTTTTAAGCTATTATCATAATTTCCATCAATATAAGAGTACATAAAATTATAAATGTACACATACATAATGATACAATAAACATAGCTTCTTCAATATCACCGACACCAATGACAACTATTATCATCGTCTCTAAAATACACAGATACACCGATATAAGTCATATTTAATTATAATTTTTTTAATTATAAATTAAAAAATCACTATTTTTCAAAAAAATACAATTTATTCCTGTGTACTTCTATATATTTTGGAGACGATGATAATAGTTGTCATTCTTAACCTTCCAACGTTTTTTTTTCTTTACCCAATCTAATATTTTTGAAAAAGCATATTAAGCAAAATCTATATAAATTATAGAGTTTGCCGGTGAGTGTAGCGAACTTGTGCTAAATACAAAAAAATCTTATTTGAGAAATTAAAGTTAAAAAATTAGGTATAAAGAAATAATTATTTTTTATTTTATTTTTGAAAAAATTTCTCTCATTTTATAAGTGATCTTTTTAATATTTAAAAAAATATTTTTTAAGTGATGTCATAACTATATTTTTTATTTTACTATAAAAAAAGTAATATAGAAAAAACATAACCTATTCTATAAACAGATTAGGCTTTTTAAATATAATCTGAATTGCTAAATGGGTGATTTTTTTGTAATATTATAAAAATTATAAAGTATATTTTTAAAAAATAATAGATATAAAAATTAAAGAAAGAAATTAAAAAGTAGAAATAACAACCACAAAAATTTCGTTGAACAAAATAGTTAAAAAAAATAAAATATAAAAAAACAATAAAAAATCATTAAACAAACCGGTTAGCTCGTAAAACTATATCTTATCTTATGGTTTCAAGTTAATAGAGCTTATATTATTTTATATCTATTTAATCTCAAATAATATGTATTGCTTTAGTTATATTATATGTGCGTAAAAAAAAAATTTGCATGCAATTATTTTTATGTAAAATTAATAATTAAAAATTATTAAATAATTTAATTTAAATAATTATAATATAAATTTTTTTTACTTACCAATTTATATAAAAATAATTATATATAAAATTTTACTAAAAATTAAACTTTTATTAGTGATAAAAATTAATATTATATTATTTTATCGTTCTTCGTTTCCTGTTCTAAAAATCAATAAATGCTATGTCATAGATAAATATATTTATATGATTTTAAAATAACCTCATAAAAATTGAAAAGTGAGATTTTTCTAAAAAATGAAAAATATATAAAATATTATGTAAAATAACTTATGAATAAATGTATCTAACATATTAGTATTATTTGTTATTATAACAAGAGGTATAATATATAAAAAAGTAAAAAAATATATATATTTATGAAAATCATCCTTCAAAAAAGTTGAAAAAAAATGAAAAAAAAAAAACTTTGAACATGTCTAAGAATATTCCATGCATCCCGACACATTTGTGATAAATAGTAGTTCCTTAGTGTAAATTATAAATATTATTTGTAACTTACATAATATTTATCTTTTCCAAAATAAACAGATTATAACAAATATTTGTAAAATAATAACAAAAAGAACAAAAGTAATAATAAACATATTAATTATATAAATAATATTTTCTTAAATGTACAAAATAATATATAAAACACATATATAATTGTTGAGCAATAAAAAATGACAATAGACCTAGTTGAAATATAATATTTGTTGTTACTTTTAGTAATTTATTGTTAAAAATAATAATTCAAACAAGTTATGAATTTAAAGTAATTGTTCAATTTGCTACCAGCAAATACTTTAGTAATAATACAAAATACTATTATATTAAAAATTGGAAGTATAATTTTTCTCATATAAACAAATATATATAATTTAAAATTACTAAAAAAATCATAGTCATTTGATGTCTTCAAAATATGCATAAATTAATAATCAATACATAAATTCTTTAGGTAACTTTAAATAAGAATTTATAGTTTAATTAAGGAAAAAAACAATGAAACAATGCTAACAAGATGGGTAACTATAGAGATATAAGTTACTAATTGTAAGATTTGAATCTGGAATCTTGAAGTCGAACAAGATGGGTAACTATAGAGATATAAGTAACTACTTTTAAGAAAGAAAATTAGGACATGTTTTTTTCAATATTGAGTGAAAGATTAGAAGTTCTTCGAATTCTTCAGAAGCCCATAATTTTCTATGAAGTTTTCTCATTTTAGAGAGCAATAACGTGCATTACAAATCCTTATGAAATAAAAAATTATTGATCCTGTGAAAATGGAGGGAAGTGCAATAAATCGGAATGTGTGAAGTGTATTAAAAGTATGAATGATGAATCTCATCTTCTACCAAAGTTAATAGTGTTTTATATACATACATGAATACATGTATATGAAACTTCTACATCAAGTCAACTAAATAACTGATAAAGTTAACAAGCTAGCTCTTAAAGCCTTCACTCTTTCTGAGACGCCATGTAAAACATGCAATGAACATGACCATACACATCAGATAACACTTCCTACATCTTAGGTGCTGGCTTACAATATTCAGGATAGATCCATGGCTTGAACGCCTCATCATCCGCACAATGCTGAGTGTAACCAACATAATAATTAAAACCAATTATAAATGTCAAAATGTATATATAGATTATAGAAAGGGCAAGGGCTAGAGAAAACTTAGTGATTTAAAGGGTGTTTTCAGCTATACTTAACTTCTTAGAGTTATCATAATTTATCAGCTCTATCATACATGCAAGACTATAAAGAAATATAGTTCTGAAGTATTAGAAATAGGATCATGTGGACAAAGAAATAAAAAAACAGATACTTATTAATAATAACATGAATATTTTACATAATTAGTAGAAATAGATTGGAAAAGAAAAATTGATTGCAAAGTAACTTATAAACTGCTCCAAACTAGTCAAGACATTCTTGAAAGTTTTGTTCAATACCATTAATTGTAAAACATGTGAGCCTTTATAGGACATGATTGTTCATTATCTCCAACTTTCCTTAATGTTAAATGTGTTTAAGTGATGAATGGCATGTAGCAAAACTTCTATCCTGTTCCCAGAGAATCTAATTATTTCGCGCTATGGTTATACATGTTGTTAGGTGGATAAGCAGACAGATCAACATTATTAGTTGAGCAGGGCACGAAGAGCTAGAAAATTAAATTGTGCAGGATGCTGTAATATCAAGTTATACATACCGTCAACCAAAAAACAAATCCACGTAAGAGCGTCAGACGTTTAGGATAATCACCACTAACTGATTTTAGTTTTTTGTTCAGATCTGCAAGATAAGCATATAAGTATAACTCATTGTTGCTAGTCTTCTGAAACATCTAATGAAGCTAGACAAAAGCATCTTTCCATTTCATGTATTTAAGTGATTCCATGTTCTATTAAAATAATTGATTGTAGTGAATTAATCAGTTCTAATTCAAATTGAAGTATACAGCTTTGAGCTACATTTGGCGACTATTCAAGGACAAAAATACAAAGATACTTGCATATCAAAAGGAGGGACTGAAAATTCAACTTACCAACATGATGATTAAGAAGAGATTTCCCAAGATAATTTCTCTTACAGGTCCTAGGGCCGCTGCGATGCTCTTTATGGTATTCAACTAGCTTTCTATGTTTCATATATTTAAAAAGCTTCTTATACTCTTCCTCACAGTAAGGCTTCTCCAGCTCTTGCATGAGTTTTTCTCTGTACTTTGTGTATTTCGTTGCATTGGCTTTATCATCATGCCAATAATGTTCCAAATTCAACTGCAAAGCAACACATAAAGGCATAATATCAAATGCAAAGTAAAGGGTAAGGGTAAATTCATATATAAAATTATAGATACATACACTTGGAACCTTTCGCCTTCTTTTGCAGAGTGCATCGTCATCATCCTCTTCAATCTCCTCCTTTACCTTTATTTCTATGCCAGATGGAGGGTGAATGTGATCACCCTTTGCTATGTGATCATTCTTCTGTGGTGTCTCACCTTTGAGCGTACCCTTGTCATTAACATCATTCTTCTTTGCCTCTGAAGCCCCGCCATCGTAGCTGCCATTAGAGTCCTTAACTGCATCATTTCTCAATTCTTTTGGTTTCCTACCCCTGCGCTTACCGCTATATTTACCTTCATTGTTTTGTGCCCTAGAAACCTCCACAACATTGGCATTGCCATCGCCATTGGAATCCTTGACAGCATGTTTTCCCAAACCATTTGGTTTCCTACCCCTGCGGTTACCAACATGATTTTGTGCTTTTTGAGACACACCATGAAAATCCTTAACCACGACTAGTCCTGAATCTTTTGGTTTCCTACCCCTACCCCTGCCCTTGCACTCACCCACATGATTTTGTGCCTTTGGGGATGCATCATGAGCATCCTTAACCATTTGTCCTAAAGATTTTGGTTTCCTGCCCCTGCGCTTCCCGCTATAGTCACCAACATTATTTTGTGCCTTTGGAGACACAACATGAGAATCCTCAATTATTTGTCTCAAATTTTTTGGTTTCCTACCCCTGCGCTTCCCACTATAGTCACCAACATTATTTTGTACCTTTGCAGACACAACATGAGAATCCTCAATTATTTGTCTCAAATTTTTTGGTTTCCTACCCCTGCGCTTCTCACTATAGTCACCCACATTATTTTGTACCTTTGCAGACACAACATGAGAATCCTCAATTATTTGTCTCAAATTTTTTGGTTTCCTACCCCTGCGCTTCCCACTATAGTTGCCAACATTATTTTGTGCCTCAGAAGCCACAGTAAGAGCCACATCAGGGTATTCTATATAAATATTTTGCTCAGGGATCTCAATTACATAGCATGTTCCACGAGCCTTCACATTATCCAAAAATAATTTGTACTGGGGATCTTCAGCCACATCTCCAATCAGGGGTTCCTCAGCCACATTAACCAATCTATCACCATCATCCTCCTCGTTTTCCCGAGGATCGAAAACGCCATCATCCTCCTCGTCTTCCCGAGGAACGAAAACACCATCATCCTCCTCGTCTTCCTCAGGAACGAAAACATAATCCAACCAATACCTGTAATCTTCGTCAGTAGAAGTGTCATCTTCCTCTGCTGCAAGACAATCGAATGGACTCTTCACACTAATGTATACATCTTCACAGAGTGGCTCCAGTCCTTTTTTTCTATTACCACTCCTTGAACCAGATGGTTCCTTCATGTGTCTTAAAAGGGTGCTGTAAGAATCCATTGAACTTTCTTCATTAGCAGTTGCAAGGTCCTTATTCTTCTCCAATGTCCTTCTCCTCTTCTTGCAATCCATTTGTACTTCTCTAGACAAAAAATTCACACTTTCTTTCTTCTTAATTCTTTGTCTTGACTTTACAGTTTTCAAACACTACCAAAAACCCATCTTCCCTAACAAAAAAAAAACCACCTTTAGCCATCATATCAATTAAAAATAGAAAAGAAAACCAAAAAGTCTTTTCTCACACAAAAGAAAGTGAAAACGATCACAAAATAGAGACCAGCATGACTGACATTTTAACAAACAGGTTATGGGGGTAAGATGAAGTTTTCTAGCAAATTATTTTTTCCCCCTTTCAAATCTCTATAACATTGTTTCATGGTTACAGGATACCACTTACTTTAGCTCAAGGACAAATTATTCATTACATTGCGTTTTATATAAAACAATTCAGATTATTTTATGATTATTATATGATATAAGGATGAAGATGAGAAACTTGAAAACAGAAAACAATGAAATACAAGGGAAAAGGTGTTAGCAGCAACCATGTTAGTACAAAGAAACAAAAAGAAGCACTTTAAAAAGTAGGTACATGTAGCTAACCTGAACCCTAATTTTCAACAGAGAGTTGCAGATTGAAGAAACTCGGTTATCTTTACGTGTTCTTTTTTTTTTTTTTTTGAAGAATATTGAAAGATGAAGTACAGATTACAGAAGAAGAGTGACAAGTGAAAGCGAAGAGCCGAAAACCACACTAGTGAATTGTGAGGTTTGACCGTTGACTAGGTAGAAAATATTCTCTCTATTGAAAATAAATGTAAGAAAAGGAAAAAAAAAAAAGTTTCTATTTCTAGTTTCTACTCTTTTATTATTTGGCTTTTTTTTTTTTGAAAAAATAGAAAGTACAGGCTGTATCCTGTATAGCAACCAATTTTTTGTTTCTCAATAAATAAAATTATCTTAAAAAAAAGTAACTGGTATTAAAAAAGATTGATTCTCTGATATTACTTTTATAAAAAAAAAACAAAAGTCTCTCTTTTTCTTGTTTTTTTTATATATAATGATTATTAAATTATTATATTAATTAATGAATTTGATGTAAATTTTATATAATGTTAGTGTAACAAATATATTTAAAACTATTTTACTACTCTTTTTATATTAATAATAGAATTTTCAATAATTTTTTAGATGATTTCTTATTTTAACATTTTTAAAATAAATATGTGTTTAGCTAAAATAACAAATAAACAGAAGAGTATATGCAATTAAATATGTTCTAAGGAATTTCATTTAAAAAATTAAAACATAATATTTCTATAAAATTTGCTAAAATTAATATATTATTAATTTTTTAAAAATTTATAAAAATTTTATCTTTTATAAACGAATATATGCAATTAAATAATTTTAACTAAATTAATCATATTACTAAAAAATATTGAAACATTATCATTAATGTTAAAAAAACCTTTTTATTTAAATAAATAAATAATTCATTATTTGCAAAAATACACAAAATATGAGAGAAGTTGTTTTGAATATACAACTGGGACCATTTTGCAATATTTTAAGAGCAATTTTCAATAAGATATTTTTTGGGTATTTTGAAATTAAAATTTGTATTAAATACAATATTTGAAATGATACTGGTATTAATAATGAGATACCGTATCATTTTGAAGAAATACTAATAAAATACTATCATTTGTATATTTATTAAATTCATTAAATGAATATTATAATCTTATTATGTAATGTTATTAAATTGAAATAAAATCAAGTATTAGAATGACAAATTTTATATTAAATTTTAAATTAATTTTTATGATGTATAATTTTACAAATACTTATGTAATATTATATGGAATTCAAAATAGAATTAGAGATGTTCTAATATGTGCATGGTTTAATGTGCATTTTGTATGAGTGTGTAGAGACCTCAGTTTTGGTTTTCAATCAACAATTTAACACACATTTCGTATGGGGGTATTGTGAAATGGGTTGAACTTTCTTATGCAAAATAAATCACATTTCAGAATAGGGTTTGGCAAAATGAGAGAGAATTTAATTACTTTAAAACCCCAATGAGATATTACCAAATGAATTTTGCTTTTGGTATCCAAACTAATTCCAGGGTGGGGTTGCAAAGTGAGGCATGATTTGTGTGAATAAAACCACATGGTGGTGTTGCAAAATCGGTGGAAATTTTGCAACAAAAAAGAGTTTGCATTGAGAGTTCCCAACACATTTTGCATTACCACATTGGATTTTTAGGGCAATCAAAACTCTCTCATTTATCTACCTTTTATTGCAAAATGGGATTTATTTAAAAAAAAAATAACCCATTTTACAATACCCTCATACAAAAAGTGTGTTAATTGAAAATCAAAAATCAATTTTCTTCACCTACCTTAATTGATAAAATTAGGTAGTAGTTATATGTCCAAATATTTTTTATATTTTTGGCTTTTACGTATTGCTGGAAGTACTAAACTTTTATTATTTAAATAAAAAAAAAACAATATTTTCAAATGGACTGAGTAATATTTATTATTTCTAAAAATTAAAAATTTGCGCTTTCTTTTAAGTTCTGCCACTTATCAAACCAAAATGAATTTAGATTCTCTAAAATAAAAAATTTAAAAAATAATAAAATAAAGGATTAATTAAATTATTATTGATTTTATAAGTTTTATAAAAATTGTATCTCACTATTTTAATTACTCACTTTAGAAAATTTTAATCCAACAGAATATAACTGGGATTAATTTTACAATTCTCCAAAAATGTTGATTTAACTACAAAATTCAAGAAAATTGACGTCTCTGGAGATTATAATATATTTTATTTCTCGTTTGATTACAATTAGTTATTTGATTTTTATTATATTATTTTTTTATTATTTAGTAGTATTTTGTTATAATCAACTGATATTGAAGAAAAATTGCTTTTTCCTTAATATATAAAAAAAATTTAGCAAAAATTTAAAAAACAGCTTTAAAAGATATGTTAAGTGCGTTTTTTATGAGTTCAAGTTTCTAAGAAAAAATATTATTATAATATGATATAAAAAAATTTTGGCTAAAATTTTTAAAATTTTTATTGATAAAAAAAATTAAAAAAATAAAAATCTAAAAATATATAGTATCAAAAATTAGTATCTAAAAATAGGTTATCTTTTTTGCTGTCTATCTAACAATGAACTTTTATTAAGCTTAGGCTAAGGTAAGTCGAGTTAAAAAGGTAGTTAATTATTATGTTGAGAGATAAATTAAACAGCACTCTTAATCTCTTTTTAAATGATTTCATTTATTTTAAATTTTTAATTTTTTAAAAAATAAGAATTTTTATAATAAAATAATTATTTAATTTTGAATAAATAAAATTCAATTTCTTATAATTTTTGTAATATTTAATAAATAAATAATTTTTTTCTTATCTCAAAAAAAAATTCACTTATATTTAAAAAGTTAAGCATCAGTCTAGTAGCATTTCTGTCTGCAGCGGTAGAGCTTCCGATAACACAATCACAGTCTTTTTTTTAATTGAATTTTCTGTCTACTATTTTTAAATATTTTAAACATCATTAATATATAAATGAATAAAATATTAAATTGATCCCTTATGTTTAGGTATAATTCTATTTTAGTTCTTAAAGTTTAAAGTGTTCTATTTGAATCCAAAAAAATTTTATTTAAATTCAATGTAGTCCCACCGTTAACGAAATGTCCTATATAACAACAGTGCAAAAATAAAGTCGATAATCTGGAGAATAAATACAAGTTCCAGAAGGCAAAAAAATTAACTGTAGATACATCAATACATTTATTTATCATTTTTCTTATAAATTAAATAAAATATTTTCTATAAAACTAAGAAAAATAATAAATAAATATATTGATGTATCCACAGTGAATCTTGTGCCTTTGGAGTTTGTATTTATTCTTCATATTATCAACATTATTTTTGTATTACTGTCATGTAAGATATTTCGTTAATTATTTAATTTTGACCTCACGGTGAAACTACATTAAATCTAAATAAATTTTTTTTAAATTTAAATAGAACACTTTAAACATTAAAGATCAAAACAGAATTAAAACCAAACATAAATACCAATTTAATACTTTATCATATATAAATTTTCTCATTTCATCCACCAACATTTGAAAGAATGTCAACGATTAATTTTTTTGTTCTTTTTCCAAATTTTCCTTTGCATCATTAAAAAAATGGTTGATAAAACTAATAAATTTAGTGTTCTTTTTCTTTAAAATATTATTATCACTTTAAAAATTTAATAAACTGAAAGTTTGATATATATATATATATATATATATATTAAATTTTTAATATAACAAAAATTTAAAGTAACAAATAATCAAATATTTTAAAACGGAAAAAGTAGTATTCTTTTTTCAACTCCTCTGTGGGTCCATCACAAGATAGGTCTATTAATATTTGATATAAAGTCCTAAGCCCTAAATACATAGGGTAAAGTCTAAAGTGAGGGTGTCTTCAGCAATTTATCCTTGAGTGAGGTTACATCGACCCTTTCTTTATATACGTCTAATAAAGTATTTGTGGACTGCTTTTTTCTTTTTAAAAAGCATGATGATTGATGTTTGATGAATCGGCCTTTTCATGAAAATACATAAAAAATTATAAACATTAGAAATTAGTCATTAAATTAGATTTATTAGGTCATTGTATATATTTATACATGTTTTATACATTTTCATTTTTATAATAAATTACTAAAATAATTAAAATATTTTTTAATAGAATAATCATATTTTTTATAGCAAAATAATCAAATTTTGTTATGAATACTAAAAATTTATTATTATTATTATTATTATTATTATTATTATTATTATTATTATTATAAATCTAGTTTGATATTATTTTATAAAATTTGACCATAAATAAAAATATGTTGTTAATTTTTATATATTTTTATTTGGAAAATTGATTTTTTAAAATTATCTGCAAGTAAAGAAAACAGCCCAATCATATTCACGTTGAAGTTGAACCTACCTATATCATTATTCGATTAAAACTACACCACAAATACATGCTTTTTCATTCGGATTCTCATCATCACATGATAAAGTAACATGGAGCATTTGTATGTTACAGCTGCATAAAATTATTCGTATATGATATTAATGTATAATTTATATTTATTTTATTATTAGATAAAACAAGAGATTCAGATAAAAAAAAAAAATTCATCCATTCCCCATGATATGTAGTAACATATCAATATATAAATAGATTGAGATACTTTAATTTATATTTGGTTACAGCCTATCTTCAAAGTATTCTTCCTGGGTTTTTGCTAGGTTAATAGTCAAATTAATTTTTAAAAGATAAGATATTTTTTAAATTTATTTTTAAAAGATTTTTTTAATCAAATTGGTCCTTCAAAAATTACGAATTAATCATATTTGTCCTTCAGTCACTTCATTAACAATTTTTTTTTAAAGATTGATGTTGTAAAACGTCAATTAATAACATATATAATACCTGATATGTCTAATTGAATATTGACTAAATATATTTATAAAAATTTATTAATTTTATTTTTTTTTCAATTATACAAATCTTATTCCTAATATGACCTAGCTAGTAACTAAATTGATAAATTTTTGTAAATATATTTAGTCAATGTCTAATTGAACATGTTATGTGTCATATATGCTTTCAGTTAACATTTCACATCATTAATCTTTGACAAAATTTGTGAGTGAAATAATCTTTAAAGGACCAATTTGATTAAAAAAATCTTTTAAGGACAAATTTAAAAAATGCCTTATCTTTTAGAAACTAATTTAACTATTAACTCTATTTTTAAAATACACATAAAAGATAGGAGCTAAAATAACTTTATTTACTTTGAATTACTATGAGGTACGAGAAGAAAAAAATATAGAAGAGTATAATATAAAACAATATTTTAGATAATCATTCATAAAATAAATATAAAAAATAATTATTTTTGCTAACATAACAATAATAATATTTTTTTATAAGTAATGGGTCGAACGTCCAAAAAAACAAACTAAATAAAAATTATTTTAGAAAAAAAAAATCATCCCAATAACAACAATCATAAAACAACATTTTAGATTATTATTCACAGAATAAATATAAAAAATAATTATTTTTACTAACATAATAATAATAACAAAATTTTTTATATCTTTTGATAAACAGTAGGTCGAACGCCCAAACAAACAAACTAAATAAAAATCACTTTAAACAAAAAATCATCCCAATAATATTAACCATAAAACATAAAGAAATACACGAAAATAAATTATAAAAAATATGAGAGTCAAACTATAAATTGTACCCATGACTTTATCCACACAACTATTTGCTTCTCTAAATTTATGTTTAATCTCCCGGTTCCATAGATGATTTATGAGTTTTATGAGTTCACAAATTTTATGATTGACAATAACCTAGATGATTTAAGACAGTCAAAAAGTTTTTTATATTGAAGAGACGTAAAAATTTATCCTTTTATCAAAAATAAAATCTAAAGTATGAAAACTTGAAAAGTGGGATTCACTAGATTTTTATCCACCGTTCAGTGGATTCACAGGTCAAAATAAAAATCACTCAAGTTTAGTGGGATTCTCATTCTCGCCCACTACTAATGCCCATTTACCTTCTCTCTATTGGGAATGGATCCTCTCAATTGTTAAACAAAAATTGAGAATATAAAATGTGATTTCTAATTTTTTATTATTTTTTATATTTATTTTAGTTTTATTTATAAAATTAATTATAAAAAATCACACTTTATTTCCTCAATTATTAAAAAAAATTGAGAGAATCCATTTCCCTCACTACTAAATATCCTATAACTAAATAAAATCCCATTTTGTTTTCAACTTTTTCAAAGGAAAAAGTGAGAAACAAAGAAAAGAACATGTTCTCGGTTTCCCTTTATATAGAGTTCACCTTCATTGCAAGTCAATACTTTATGTTTCAACTCTTATGTCTAATGTGTGATACTTTATTTAGATATGCCCTAAATAATGTCTAATACAATAATGAGTTTGTTCATAAATATTCACCAAAACGAAAATTTTTAAATTATTTTGCATAGAATATTACAAACTTTTATAGTACTCATAACATCTTTTAAGCCATTTTTTAAAATTATTTTGTATAGAATAAAATATATTTTTTAATTATTTTGTATGGAATAAATTTTTTTTTATTTCTAAATTATTATTGACTATGTAGAATATTTTATTTAAAATTTGAGTACATGCATGTATTTACCTAAGTTATTATAACATTACAAATTTTTATAGTACTCCTAACATTTTTTAAACCATTTTTTTTAAATTGTTTTGCATAGGATAAAATATTTTTTGTAGTATAATTTTAAAAAATTTATTAAAAAATATTCATGAACTATTAAAAATGGACAAAAAAGTATTGTATGGAATTCGAATTGATAACTCATTAATATTTTAAAGAAGTCTCGTAATTAAATATTTTGTTAGTTTTTTTTAACGTATGAAATAAAAATATATATTTTTTAATTTTTAAATTATTAATTTTTTAATAAATTTTTTAATTAATTTTTTTAATAAATTATTAATTTTTTAACAGCATAATTCGAATTATACCATGAATTACTGTGTGTAATTCGAACCAAACTGGTTCGAATTAGTGTGTCTGTCTGTTTGTGTGTAATTCGAACCAAGGTGGTTCGAATTATGTGTGTGCGTGTGTTTCTACATAATTCGAACCAAGCTGGTTCGAATTATGTGTGTGCATGTGTTTGTGTATAATTCGAACCAAGCTGGTTCGAATTATGTAGAAATGGAGTTCGAACCAAGCTGGTTCGAACTACATATAAACGTGCATTGGTGGATTCATGAAGCAATTTTCGTTTTGGCTCATTCACGTAAATTCATTTCTCCCTTGGCTTATTTTTGTTTTTTACCCTATTCTTTGGATACCTATTGAGAATATTAAAAAAAAGGGATAATTTTATTTTTTTTATTATTTAATACATTGAAAATATTTTATTCATATTTTTGTTTTCATTATTTTCTATTTTCAATTATTTATTTTTTCACTAAAACATCTAAGCCTAAGAAATACTAAAAATAAGAACAAGAAATAAAATAAAAAAACTAAACAAGCCCTTAGATTTTCTAATTTCTAATACAAAACTTAACTTTATTTTGAAAAAAGTTAACAAGTGTTTCTAACTTTTTAAGCAAAATCCAAAATAATAA